>NC_056733.1:630882211-631118384 GCF_019279795.1 Protopterus annectens
CAGGAGCAACAGACCACAAAGTCTACAGTCTCAGGGTGTGCAGAGAACTAAACAGTGGAGTGCTTCCCCCTCAAAAACAGGGAGTGGTAAGCCACCCCCTTACGGAAAAAGTTCACAATGACTTGTCAATCATCCTTCCCAGCCATGCCCAAGTACTTGCATTCCTAGGAGGAAAACTCGCCCTGAATGCAAAAAACGCCGTACATTAGCCAGGACCGATGGGTCCTAAACATTGTATCCCAGGGATACAGATTCTGCTTCCACTCACTGCCAACTCCAAGCGGGTTGCCAGACCTTCCTCCAAACCATTGGGCAGAGGCTCAAAAGCAAGTACTTTCTCTTGTTAGTATCGGGGCTATTCAACTTGTTCCAATAGAGCAAAGGGGACAGGGTTTCTACTCGACTGTTCCTGGTGCCCAGAAAAGAGAACTGTTGGGAGGGTGGCCTAATGGTTAAGGTGTTTGCCTTACAAACACAAGGTGCAGGGTTTGAGTCTCACACGGGATAATTGGCTAGGCTTAAAATTGCTCACAACGGCAGTTAGCTTAGTACTAATCTATGAAACTATGAAAGAACTCTTGATGCCCTATCCTTGATCTGTCCATTCTCAACGTCTTCTTGGTGATCCCACAATCCTTGTACGCCAATAGCTGCTTCCTGTGCTAGCTAGTACTCCTGGCTGGTCACCCTAGACTTAAACTTATCTGCACATCCCCATAAGGGAATCTTGCAGGAAATACCTACGTTTCAGTGCAGACTCTATGCACTATCAGTTCTCTGCACTTCCCTTTGTGAATACCCTGGGCAGAGTAGATAAACCAAAGTGCCTGGCTTCAGCTATTGCATACTGCAGGCAGTACAATTTTCATATTTACCTATACTTGGACGACTCCCGATTCAGGCTGACAGGAATTGCTACTTCAGCAACTGACATTTGTAAAGATTCCTAACTTCTCTGGGGTATACCATCAACGAAAAGAAATCACATCTGGTACTAGTCAAAAGATTGTATTCCTGGGAGCAAGCTTGAACACAACTTATCATATGGCATTCCTCACTCCAGAAAATCGGGTTTATTTACTTCAAACTAATGGCCTCCAAAACCCAGCTATCTCCAAGAAAAATACTGCAAGCCCTAGGGTTTATGGCCTCATGCATTCTTCTAATACCATATGCAAGACTGCATATGAGGAAACTTCAATGGTACTTGAAAAGTCTCTGGTGTCAATATTGTCAGGACCTTGAAACACCAACTCTGAAGTAGTTAATTTCATTTATCTTCAACCTGTGGGTATTCTGATCCATATCGGATCTGAGCCGGCAACATTTTTTCAAGTATCTGCTCCAAGCTCCTCTCCTTACCCATAATCCCTCACATCTTCTGCCTTCCCTCCGATCTCGTTTGCCTCTTCATGCGTATGCATCGTGGTCTCTGTAGCTCCAGGTTGGGTATAGTAAGTGGTACTTTTTAATATATATTTAGTGTTTGTGTGTGTAGTCGTTTTTTGATCGCTTTACTCTCCTTCGTCGTTCGGTTTTCTGTCAAAAAAAAAAAAATGGTTTAAAAAGTTAGAATTTGTGAAGTATTGTAGGCCTAACTCGACCTTAGTGTGTGTTAGTGGGTTTAGTTTTGGCTGAGTTGCTTTTGGTGATGGCTGAGCAGCCATAACCAACTTTTAAAAAATGCACAGTGTGTGGCCACAAACTTTCACCATCTGATGGCCACGCTGTGTTATTTGTCTGGGTGTTCCCCACCTATCTTTGCCTTGGAGTGTGTGTGCAGGGTTCAACCCTAGGACATTGAAGGAAAGGAAAGCAAAGTTGGTAGCTAAAGGCTTTCTACCAGTTTCTGCATTGAACTCTAGCTCTACCTCAACTCCAGTAGCCAACCCCCCCCCCCCCCCCCAGGCTTGGACTCAACCTCCCTGTAAGCCTTCTCAGATGGGGTCTAAATCAAAAGACAAACTGGACAAGAGAGAAGGATAAGAGAGGAATAAAGGCAACACAAATGGTCTCCAGAGTGGGAGCCCATTCCCAGTCCACCTACTGAAGTTGTCAGGACCACCTCTCATTGACTTCACTCCCGATGTTCTTCCTGGAGCCGACTGAGCTCTCGGACCAGAGGCCCTCTTTGAGGTAGTCTCATGGTCCAGCAAGATCAGAGTCGGTTGCCTCCTTGCGGTAGACTCAGTCTGTCGGAGCTTGACATGGACAGGAAGATGCGGAAGTTTATTCAGACCCAAATCCAAATGGGAGTCTTGCCAGGCCGCTCTCCGGCCGGAGAGGTGTTCTGTATGCCCTTCTTCCATCCTATCTCACCTTTCCTGATCTAACCGGTTTTTGGGTTTATGGATCCTCGGAGCTGGGGGTTCGACACTTAAGGTTACTCCAACCTCCTGTGCTGGCTATTATCTTGAGTTCCTCAGATCAGACTTGTTTTGGATTTGAGCAGCTCTCTGGGCTGAGAACGGAGAGTCAGATCCGAGGGAACAAAGGTGCCTTCGGCTCTGACTTGTGTCCGAGCAGTTCCTTCGGAACCCTGGCTACCTTGGCCTCGGCCCAGTTCCTCATGGTGGAGCCGGGGAGAGCTTCTTCCTTGGTTGCTAAGGAATTGCTCTCTCCTTCGGAGTGGTGGAGAGGGTTCTCTCCCAAGGAATGAGACTCCAGCCCATCGCTTTGGACTCCGCCCAGGCTCCTGTTGATTTGGACCCGGTTCCTGCAGTGTTGGAGTTTTTGTCCAATATTTTCCAACGAGAGGCTAATTCCTCTACGGTTAATGTACATCTGACCGCTAGAGGACCCCCCAGGTGGATCCCGTCGTATAACCCGCCCCCACGTGACTTACGAGCCCTCTTCAGAGTCCCACTGAAGAGGGTCCCCATAAGCACTCGTGTAAGAGGAGGCACTTGGACCCCCCCCCCCCCAAGTCCCTCACAGAAAATACTTACTTGGATGAAGGCGAGGTTCCCGCAGGTCACCTCCTGAGGATGTCTCCTTTGGAGGCATCATGGAAATTCTGTGCCAGAGGGGCAGTTGGTCAGGCTCAAAATCCTCTACAGATGAGTCATTATACCTGGAAACATTTGGCATGGCCCCATCTACATCTTTGATGTCCCCTCCTGCAGATCCCTTAGTGGATCTCATTACCATGTGAGCATCGATGGAGCCTGACACCATAGAGCCAATACCCAAACGCCTGGACAGGATCCTTTCTCCTCTCACAGTTGGAAAGGCCTGGTACAAGGGATCCCAGGTGGATGCTGTGGTGGTTGCAGCTGCCACCAAGAGAGAACTGATACAGGAAAGTTCTTTCGGTCCACCCTCCGGACAAGGAGTCTAGGGTGGTGGATTGGTTTGGGAAGCGAGTTTTTTCTTCAACATTTTCCATACTAGTGCTTAATTATTTGGCACACATCATATGACTTCATCGAGACCTAGTCATGGAATTCACTGTGTCGCCCCCAGAGTCTTTGTCGCCAGAGGACAAGCAGCTGTTCATTGAAAATGCCGACTCTAAAATCTGTTTCGAACACGTCCATGCTTCTTCTTTCCCTTGCCACAGAAGTAGCGGCTAGGACCAGCGTAGCTATGAGGCTACACGCTTGGCTCAGACTTTGTAAATTCGCGGACCCCTTCAAGGGGTCATTCACAAATGCTCCCTTAGGTTCCTCCCTGTTCGGTAAGACAGTTCATGACACCCTTGTCCTGAGTGAGAAGGGCGGGAAGACTCTGTCTGCCGTCTGAGTCCGCTTCTCTACCCCTCAAAGATCTCTTTCTAGAAATCGGAGAGGGCAAAAGATGTGGTTCCGAAAATCTCATTTTTCTCGGGACTCAGGACAACTTGTCCCCTAGAGGCAGAGGGGGACAAGACAGACGCCGCACCAGAGGCAGAGGGGGCCTGAGGAAGTGTGTGTCTAAAGAGACCTTCTCGGACAGACCCGCGCAGCAACCCTGAGGGGTTGCCTGACTGTCCTACTCTGGAGACAGTCGGGGGAAGATTGTCATTGCACTTAATGGCTTGGGAGTCCATTACGACGGATCATTGGGTGCTTCAAATATCCAGAGGCTACTCCATCCGATTCGTTGCCCCAACCGTCCAACCAAAGCAATTCCCGGATGCTCCACCCGCTCAGAGGGAGGTGACAGCGCAAGAAATTTCAAAGCGGTTTCGCAGTCGGGCCTTTGAACTGGTCCCCCCAGATCAGTCCAGATTACACGTTTACTCCAGGTTTTTTTTAGTTCCAAAAAAGACAAGGACCTCAGTCTCATATTGGACCTGTCAACCCTGAATCTGACTGTAGCCAAGCAGAAATTCCCAATGGTCACCTTGCAGTCCATTCTACCTTACCTCAGAGAATGTGACTGGAAGTGCTCGATAGACTTCCAGGACGCTTACTATCATATCAAAATTTGCAGAAGCTCCAGGAGATTCCTGTGCTTCTGGCTGGGAGCCAATCATTTCCATTTCAGAGCCCTACACTTTGGTCTCACCGCATCCCCCAGGGTGTTTACCAAGGTTATGGCAGTTGTAGCGGCTCACCTGAGGCTTCAGGTAATTCAGGTGTTTCCTTACCTAGACAACTGGTTCCTGTCTTTTGCCACCAAGTGTCTACTTTGCATGGCCAGAGACTCCTTCCTGCATCTTGCAGTCAACCTAGGGATTAGCATCAACATCTCCCAAGTCCCGCTTGATCCCAAAACAGACCTTGGAATTTATAGGGGCACGGCTAGACACTCTACTGTTGCAAGTGTTTCGCCTGTCCAGAGCCTACAAGCCCATGTGTCAGTTATCCCTGGCCCCAGGACGCCAATGACGAGCGATGTTCTCTGAGCCCTAGGCTCCATGACCATAGCAATGTCAATCATCCCCTGTGCGCGCTTTCACATGCGGGTGCTTCAGTGGACCCTTGCAGTTCAGTGGTCTTGGTTAGACCTGCCCATGGACTATCCAATACGAATCGGCAGAGCCTGCAAGATGTCTCTCACTGAAAATCTTGGCATGTCGTCCCTTCATAACACCCACAGCCCAAGCCACCGTGACCACGGACACCTCCCAGCTTGAGTGGGGGGGGGTCACTGTTTGGGGAGGACAGTCCCAGACAGAGACCAGATTGCATATCAATGTTCGGAAGATGAGGGCAGTGCTGTTAGCGTTGCAAGCCTTTCGTGGGTCTTCTTCCCCCGGGGACGATTGCAGTTCAGTCAGACATGTCTGTTTGGTACATCAACAACCAAGAAGGAACCAGATCTTACCCTCTCTGTCACGAGGCCATGAGAGTGAGGGAGTGGACAATCTCCACCAGTCTGTTTCTGATTGCAACACACATTCTGGAACACTCCAACATTTTAGCCGACAGACTGAGTCTGGCTATTCTAATGCCATACAAGTGGTCTCTGAAACGGTCAATAGCGGAGGAGATCTTCCTTGTGTTGGATCAGTCTTGCTGCAATCTCTTCGCACCTCCTTCCAATGCGAAGTGCAGAGTTCTTCGCTCTGATCCCCTCACCAGGGGACTCCCCCAGAGATGCTCTCGTCCATGCTTGGCCTCCCGGGTTACTGTATGCTTATCCCCCGATGTCCTTCAAGAATGCAACTGCAGTCCTAACATATGGGTTGTCCTGCCTCAGGCAGCCCTTCGGTCGGCTGGATTCCAAAGTCTGGGTCCGGCGTCGGCTGATGTCTCCTCCTCCCCAACGTCAGAGCGGCTGGGGTATAAAGGCATCAGCCGGCGTCATCTTCAGTCTTTCTTGCCGCGCGGTACCCGAAGCATAAGCAGTTCGCAAGTGCCCGTCGGTCAGCTCCTGTGTTTTCAGATACCGAAGTCATCTAAAAAGCTAAGTACCCCGTTGGGGAACATTTTTTCTTGCGTCAGCCGATGTCAGAACAAATTGAGAAAGTTAATAATTGTTTGTCTTGTGGTAAACAAATACCTCATAAGGACTTCCATTCTTACTGCCTCCCTTGCCTGGGCCAAGACCACGACGTCTCGGCCTGTGCTTGCTTTAATAAGCGCACTCTCAGGCGCCGGGCAGAATTTGCCGAAAGTTTTTTTAGTGAATCCTACGCTTATACCATGCCGTCGGAACAACCGACAGCACAAACTACCAAAAAAACGTAAGGACTGGGACCGACACCCTCGGCCCGTGTCTTCTACCGATACTACTCCTAAGCCCCCCGCGAGAGCTTCGGTCCCTTCAAAGTGGTTATTGAACCGCTCCAGGCCGACTACACCGCATTAACACGTTCTTCGGTATCGGAGCCTACACCGGTGCTGGTTGTTGATTTTCCTCCAGAAACCGAAGTTCTCGATCTTCCCGACACCATTCCTGTTGACAAGGTTACCCCTGCACGTGGGGCAGCTAGGCCTCCTGTATCCATGTCCATCAAGGCCTTTGCACGTGCTAAGGCCGCCAGCCAGGCCAAGGCCCATCCTAAGCCTGGCTCACAGACCCCTCCTTCTGATAGACAGATCATGTCTCTTGCTGCAGATCTAATCTCTCTTATCAGGGGGTCTCAGCCCCATCCAGACAGAGGTCTTCAGCCACCTGCAGAAAAAAGGCCAAGAACTGAGCAGGCGGACGACCTCTCTTGAGATGAAGCTTCAGGGGTTTCAGAGCATTCAGATACCCAGGAAGAATCCTTCCAGGCCTATGAAGACTCTGATGCTGAGGAATCAATTCCCTCCGCCTCTCCTCCGGAGGATTTCTCTTTTGGTGAGGTCCTCCACTCCATTAGGGAACATTTTAAGTGGCAGGGTCAGGAATTCTCTGATTCAAGGAAAAGGCTCCGTACCTTCCTCAAGTTACCCCAGCACAGGCCTTTGGCTATCCCTCCAGTTTTGGATGTCCTGGATGATGTATTTTCAGACTCCAGTGCTTCCCCTGATTCTCTCCCTCTTGCTCCTGTAAAGCCAGACAGATATTACAGGGTCCCTGACGCTCACAAACATTTCTTTAAGGCCCAAACTGTGGATCTAGAAACTATTTCACAGGGCCCCAAAGGAGTGACCTCTTCCTCGAACAAAAACCCACTGCCTGCTGACAGGGAAGCAAGGTCCCTGGAGAGATGGGGTAAAAAAGTTTATACCTCTACCACCCTTGCTATGAGGTCACTTAACTGCCTTTTTCATATGTTTAAGTACCAGGACTATTTGCTGGATGACTTGCAGAAAAAGCTAGCCTCTCCTGAGCCTATTGATAGAAAGGCAGTGCAGGATTTGGTTCATAATTCACAACCGGTTAGCAACCATTTTCTTCAGTGTGGTTATGATGCATTGGAGGCTTCATGTAGGGCAGCTATGACAGGGGCTGTTATCCATAGACATGCTTGGTTGAAAGAGCAGCCACTGCCGGATCATGTTAAAGTAAAGCTCCTGGACTCACCTCTGGATAAACAGAAGCTTTTTGGTGCTAATGCTCAGGATGTGTTGAAGTCTATTGAGGAGAAGGCAAAATCAGTACAGACAGTAAAAGATTTCCTCCAGGTTCAGCCACCCAGATTCAGCAGGAATTGGCCTTCAAAGAAGTCCTTTCCAGACTCGGACAAGTTTCAAAGGGGAAAGAACAGACGTGCACGAGGTAGAGGGCAATACCGAGGCTCCTACAGGGGCCGCCAGTGGCAACCTCAAAATCAAAGAAGTGGCACAGGTACTTCAACTGCACCACAGGAACAATCACAATGACTTGCCTATCACTCCGCCTACCAAGGCTCAAAGAGAAGCACCTTTAGGCGGAAAATTATCTCGATTCTCAAAAAACTGGTATATTATAACAAAGGACAATTGGATTCTGGACATAATAGACAGAGGTTACAAGTTCCACTTCCATACTTTACCAACAGGACAAGGCATGCCAAACCTGCCACAAAATCAAAGGGCAGAGGCACTCAGAGAAGTCTCAAAGCTGTTACAAATAAAAGCAATAGAGAAGGTTCCTCCGCTGGAACACTGCCAGGGATTTTACTCAAGACTGTTTCTTCAAAGAAAAGCAATGGAGACCTATTTTGTACTTGTCCATACTAAATACTTTTCTCATGGTGCCAAACGTCAAGATGCTGACGTTACAGCATCTTCTTCCCATGTTGGGCAAGGGGTCGTGGCTGGTTACTCTGGACCTCAAGGAGGCATACCTGCATGTCCCTATCAGACACAGTTGCAGAAGATACCTCAGATTTCTTGCAGGAACAGAGCATTATCAATTCTCAGCATTGCCGTTTGGCTTATCTACTGCGCCCAGAGTATTCACGAAATGCCCGGCATCAGTAGTGGCACACTGCAGACTCCAGGGGATTCAAATATACCCCTGCCTGGACGACTGCCTCATATTAGCAGACAGCAAACAAACCTTGACAAAACACTTGGATTATGTCATTCAGTTGCTACAGGCTTTGGGATGCACAGTCCACATTCAAAAATCAAGACTACTGCCATCCCAAGAGATTGTTTTTCTTGGAGCAAAGTTGAACACACAGCTACAAATGGCCTCCCTCACAGAGAAAAAGGAAGAGCATTTGACAGACTACTTCAAAAGCCTAGCATAGCTAACCCACCTGACCGCAAGGAAGACCCTGCAGGCCCTGGGGTTCATGGCATCTTGCATCCTTCTAATCCCCCTGGCAAGACTACACATGAGAAAACTACAATGGTACCTCAAAAACTTGTGGTCTCAACACAGCCACAACCTAGAGCACATAATTCCTCTTATACCATGCCTACAAAGGGAATTTTTGTGGTGGGCTCAAGCAAGTCACATAAATGAAGGCATGCCTTTCAACAAAGCTCAAGTGAAACTATTACAACAGACGCCTCAGACCATGGATGGGGGGCGCACATGGACGGCAGATGCATTCAAGGGCAATGGGCTCCCATGGAAAGGCATCAGCACATAATTCAAAAAGAGATGTTGGCAGTGATACATGCAATAGAAGCCTTTGGAAAATCTCTTCAGCAAGGCCATCTGCTAATAAGGACAGACAACACCACTGTCATGTGGTACATAAACAAACAAGGGGGCACTCATTCCTACCCCCTCTGCAGACTAACAATGACTCTTTGGGAGAAGTCCCTGAAACTGAACATCTTCTTGCAATCCCAGTTTGTTCCGGTCAAGGACAATGTTCTGGCAGACAGGTTAAGCAGAAATTTCTTGGATCCACACGAATGGATGCTGCACCCACGCATTTTCTCACAAATAACAACTGCATGGGGAAGGCCAGACATAGACCTCTTTGCATCTCCTCTCAATCATCACCTGGAAAGGTTTTGCACAAGGATTTACCATCCTCAAGCCTGGAAAACGGATGCTCTTTCTTTCAGTTGGAATGCCTTGACAGTTTATGCATTCCCTCCCCTGCCTTTAATCACCAAGGTGTTACTGAAGATCAAGGCAGAACAACCAAAAGGAATCTTGATAGCTCCAGACTGGCCAAGGCAACACTGGTACCCACTGCTACTGAGCATCACTCGCACCAAACCATGGCCCTTGCCTCCATGGCCTCAGCTCCTTACTCAGCACAACTACAAAACTGTTCATCCGAAGCTGCAAACCCTAAGGCTGACAGCTTGGGGAGTTCCAGGACTGGGATCCATGACTCCCTCTCCAAAGAAGTTCAGGAAATTTTGTTGGAGGCACCCAGACCTTCCACCAGAAAAACCTATTCGGCCAAATGGAAGAGATTCACCATCTGGAATGTCAACAAGGGCCAGGATGCATCCCTGATGAGCATACCTCTGATATTAGAAGACTTGGCAGAAATGTTTCGCAGTGGCCTTTCATACTCTTCCATCAAAATCCACGCTTCAGCTATCTCAGCACATTACAACTGTGATCCACCTGTGTTTTCGCACCCTTTGCTAAGACAGTTTCTAAGGGGGTATAAAGAATATCAAACCTCCAAGAAAACAACCAATCCCTGCATGGGACCTCAACTACGTCTTGGAAAAATTAACTCTGCCTCCTTGTGAACCAGCAGCATCTTCAGAAATGCAATTCCTATCGTGGAAAACGGTTTTCCTGCTGGCAGTCACCTCAGCAAGAAGAGTCTTGGAGATACAGGCCCTCATGGCAGTTCCTCCTTTCCTCATCTTTCATCCGGACAGAGTTTCTCTTAGGACCAATCCTACCTTCATGCCTAAGGTGATATCCAGGGTGTCTCTAAACCAAGCAATTCACCTGCCTACTTTCTTTCCTAACCCTCAAAACAAAGGGGAAAAGCTGTTGCATTCTTTAGACATTCACAGGCAACTATGCTACTACTTGGACAGAACCAAGTCCACCAGGAAGTCTGACCAACTGTTCGTAGCCTATGCTGCTGGGGTACAAGGAAAGGCAGTCACGAAGCAAACTATCTCAAAATGGATTGGACACTGCATCAGATTCTGTTATTCTTTCCATGGAAAAAGTGTGCCAGTCAATATTAGACCACACTCCACCAGAGCTATGGCCACATCCACAGCCTTTCTAAGAGGAGTGGCTACAAAAGATATTCTAGAGGCTGCTACATGGAGCTCCGTGCATACATTTACCAAACACTACAATCTGCCATTATACTCCAGATCCCGAGCAGGCTTTGCTTCGGCAGTCCTGCAGGGCCTTCTAGCTACACCATCTCTTGCTTAGTTCTACCACCCCCAGCTTGGCTATGGTATTCAACCCATATGTCAGGACTGCAGTTGCATTCTTGAAGGACATAGTACAGTTTTGTACCTACCATAAATGTAGATGTCCGATAGATATGCAACTGCAGTCAGGTTTTCCCTCCCTCCTACCCCTCTGTTTTTTCACTTGGGTCCATTTTCCCCCCTTTTTCCCAATAAGCTGGGGATATGTGTTATGGTGTATCTATTTATTACTGCTGTGCAATTCTGGATTTTTTGTTTATCCATTCACAAAATTTAGCCTTCCTTGGAGGGCACCTGGCATCTGGGGCAAGAAACACTGAAGAAGATGGCGCCGGCTGATGCCTTTATACCCCAGCCGCTCTGACGTCGGGGAGGAGGCGACATCAGCCGACGCCGGACCCAGACTTTGGAATCCGGCCGACCGAAGGGCTGCCTGAGGCAGGACAACCCATATGTCAGGACTGCAGTTGCATATCTATCGGACATCTACATTTATGGTAGGTACAAAACTGTACTTTATCTCTCATGCCGAAGTTTCTTCAGAAAGCTTGCAGACTGGGGTGCAAAAATGATCCTCATTGCCCCGTTCTGGCTTTGTTAGATGTGGTTCCCCTTTCTCTGGTCTCATGTTCTAACTCCTCCTTGGATTCTGGATCCCTGCCCGGTTCTCATCTCTCATCCCTCATCCCTCAGGCATCAGTCTGCTCGATCTTGACAGCCTCAAGCTGACTGCTCTAACTCCTCCTTGGATTCTGGATCCCTGCCCGGTTCTCATCTCTCATCCCTCTGGCATTAGTCTGCTCGATCTTGACAGCCTCAAGCTGACTGCTTGGTTGCTATAGTTCCCCTGATTGCTTGGACTCCTGATCTGTCATCTTCAGTAAATACCATTTTGGTGGCATCCCACAAAGCTTCCTCTAGGAAGGTTTATCGCTGCAAATGGAAACGCTTCTCTATTTGGTCTTCTCAGAGGAACCTAGATCCTTTTATGGCCCCGGTTCCTGCAGTGTTGGAATTTTTGTCCAATATTTTCCAACAAGGGGCTAGTTCCTCTACAGTACAAGTACAACTGACAGCCATATCTAATTTTCATGGCAAAAATATGAATGCTCTGGCCTCTTTGAGACTGTGTAAAGCTTTCCTGAAAGGCACTTTACTTTTACGCCCCCTGGTAAAGGATTCAGTCCCTCCTTGGGACCTTACCTTAGTTCTGCAGGCGTTGGTTGCTCTCCCATTTGAACCAGCGGCGTCAGTAGAGCTGAAATTCTTGAAGACAGCCTTCCTAGTGGTCATTACTTCAGCCAGAAGGGTTCAGAGATCCAAGCTTTGCCTTGCCACCTTACTTGATCTTTCATAAAAACAGGGATGGTATGTAGTCCAATCTCGCCTACATTCTTACCCGTGGGTTCGAAGCTGAATGTCTGCTCCGACTCGGCCATACTTTTTAGCTCTAAGTCTTTCTATTGGCTGGGCTAAGATGGTATCCCATGCTGCACTGTTCTCTATCCCCAGATCTCATTTGCCATTCTTGTAGCTTGGACGTGGTCTCGCTCTTGGCTGTGGCTAAGTACCCTTTTACTTCTTATATCAGCGAAGTTTTTGCAAAAAAGCAATTTTAATAGCGATTGTGTGTTCTTGACTATAATGTGGAAAAGTTGTGTTTTCTTGATTGCGTATTCTGTGGTATCCCACTAGCTGTTTCCAACGGGCTAGGCCCGTTTCAGTTAGAGGACCTAGTCTGTCCCCTTGCTTTCCTTGTGTGCTAAAGGCTTCCTGTGGACTAAAACCATTTAAATTAGAGGAATTAGTCCTCACCCCTTGTATCTGTGTGTAAGGATCACCTGAGTTAGAGATCTTTGTGGTGTTCTGTCTGATGTCCTTCAAGAATGCAACTGCAGTCATAAAGTACAGTTTTGTACCTACCATAAATGTAGATGTCCGAACAGGATAGCATCTGCAGTCCTTACAAATGGGTTGTCCTGTCGTCAGGCAGCCCTTCGGTCGGCCGGATTCCAAAGTCTGGGTCTGGCCTCGGCTGGTGTCGCACTTCACCCGTCATCTCTGCTGGTCTTCGGGTATAAAGGCATCAGCCGACACCATTTTCCTCAGTGTTTCTTGCCCCAGTTGCCAGTTGCCCTCTTGGAAAGCTAAATTTTTGGGTAAATGCCAGTGTTTCCAAAAAAGTAGAAGGCAAACACAAAAAATAAGCATGTATGTACATATATACAAACAAATACACCATAAG
The DNA here is from genome assembly GCF_019279795.1 of Protopterus annectens. Lineage (NCBI taxonomy): Eukaryota > Metazoa > Chordata > Ceratodontiformes > Protopteridae > Protopterus > Protopterus annectens. The sequence goes on from NC_056733.1 coordinate 630,895,076, forward strand.
AGATCCCCCCCCAGCTAGCTATTAGGTGGGTAAATACCCTAGGAGTACCACAGAGGGGAAGGAGGGCGGGTAATCCTGACTGCAGATGCTGTCCTGTTCGGACATCTACATTTATGGTAGGTACAAAACTGTACTATGTCCTTCAAGGATGCATCTGCAGTCCTTGCAAATGGGTAGAATACCATAGCCAAACTAGGGGAGGAGGAAGAAGAATTATGGTGTAGTTAGGATCCCTTGCAAAACAGCAGTGGCAAACCCTGCTCGGGATCTAGAGTATAGAGGTAAGTTATAATGCTTGGCAAATGTATGCACGGAGGTCCAAGTAGCAGCCTCAATAATGTCCTTGGTAGCCACTCCTCGTAAGAAAGCTGTGGTAGTGGCTGTAGCCCTTGTAGAATGAGGCCTTATGTTCTGTGGAATTTGCTTTCCATGGTAGGAGTAACAGAATCTTATGCAATTTCCTATCCACTTGGAGACTGTTTGGAAATTGCTTTTCCTTCCCTTCCTGTTGCATAAGCTACTAGAAGCTGGTCAGTTTTTCTATTGCCCTTGGTTCTGTCCAGGTAGTAGCGCAACTGTCTATGTACATCCAAGGTATGCAGCAGTCTTTCCCCCCTGTTCTGTGGATTGGGGAAGAAGGTAGGTAGGTGGATTGCCTGGTTTAGAGACACTCTGGATACCACCTTAGGCATAAATGTAGGATTAGTTCTCATGGACACTCTATCTTGATGGAAGATTAGGAAGGGTTGTACTGCCATTAAGGCCTGTAGTTCCGAAACCCTTCTTGCTGAAGTAATTGCCAGTAGGAATTGCCAGTAGGAAAGCAGTTTTCCAGGATAGGTGTTGAAGATCTGCTGTTGCTGCTGGTTCGAATGGAGGGAGTGTCAATTTTTCTAGCACAAAGTTCAAGTCCCATGCTGGTAATGGTGGTTTCCTAGGAGGTTTTACATTCTTGATTCCTCTGAGGAACTGCCTGAGTAGAGGATGTGAGAAGACAGGGGGATCGAAGCTGTATTCTGCAGAAATAGCTGATGCATGTATCTTGATGGAGGAATAGGACAGGCCTGTATGGAGAAGCTCTGCCAAATACTCCAGGATGTTGGCAATATCTATCTTTGACACATCTTTCCTCTTTCAGTACTCCAAATGACAAACCTTTTCCATTTTCCTGCATAGTTCCTTCTTGTTGAAGGTCTGCGGGCCTCAAGGATAATGTCTTTAACCCTTTGGGATAAATCTGGGTTAGTTGCTCTTATGTAATGTTCCAGGCAGTCAGTTGCAGAGTTTTCAGGTTTGGATGCAGGATGTTGTAGTCGCTCTGAGTTAACATCAAAGGAATCAGGGGTAGTGTCCACGTTCCCCCCCGAGACATGCTCTTCAGCAATGGATACCAATGTTGCCTTGGCCAATTTGGAGCTGTCAGAATTATCCTTGGACGTTCCTCTTTGATTTTCATTAGTACCTTGTGCATCAAAGGAAGAGGTGGAAATGCATATGCTGTCAGGCCTTTCCAACTGAAGGATAGAGAGTCCACCTTCCAAGCAAGTGGGTGGTATGTCCTTGTGCAGAATTTCTTGAGCTGGTGATTGAGTGGGGATGCGAATAGGTCTATTTGTGGCATTCCCCATTTCTTTGTGATGGCCTTGAAGATGTCCGGGTGTAGCATCCATTCGTGAGCATCCGAGGTAGTTCTGCTTAACATGTCTGCTAGGATGTTTTCTTTTCCCGGTACAAATATTGCCTGTAACTGAATGTTGTAGCTCAGAGCCATATTCCATAGGTCCAGAGCCATTCGACATAGGGGGTATGAATGAGTGCCTCCCTGTTTGTTGATGTACTACATGACTGTGGTGTTGTCTGTCCTTATCAATTGGCCTTCTTTGAGGAATGGTCTGAAATTCTGGATTGCTAGTTTTACTGCCAGCATTTCTTTTTGATTTATGTGCAGGTGCAGCTGATCTGGAGTCCATAAGCCTTGAATGCATTTGTCCAGCATGTGGGCCCCCCAACCTAGGTCTGAGGCGTCCGTTGTGATGGTTTGGCTTGCTTGAATGTTATGGAAGGACAAACCTGGGTTTGACTGGCATGCTTGAGCCCACCATAGGAACTCTTGTTTCAGGCATGGGATTAGTGGTATTTCGGTTTCTAAGCTGTGCCTGTGTTGAGACCATAAATTCTTTAGGTACCACTGTAGCTTTCTCATATGCAGTCTGGCATGGGGGACCAGGATTATGCAGGATGCCATGAAGCCCAAGGCCTGCAGTACTTTCCTTGCTGTTAGTTTGTTCTGCTTTGTTAATGCCAAGAAGTAAAGAGGAAGTTGTTCTTGTTTTTCTGCAGTTAGAAATGCCATCTGTTTTACTGTGTCCAATTCTGCTCCCAAGAATGTTCTTGTTTGGGATGGTATCAGTCTTGACTTTTTTAAATTGACTGTGTATCCCAGGGCTTGTAGTAAGCAAATGACTCTTTGTAAGTCTTGTGTCAGCTTGCTTTTGTTGTCCGCTTGTATCAGGCAGTCGTCCAGGTATGGGTAAATTTGGATTCCCTGTAGCCTGCAATGAGCGATTACTGATGCCAGGCATTTCGTGAACACTCTGGGCGCAGTCGATAAGCCAAAGGGCAATGCTGAGAATTGATAATGCTCTGATCCTGCAAGAAATCTGAGGTATCTTCTGCAATTTGGTCGTATGGGGACGTGCAGGTATGCCTCCTTGAGATCTAGAGTTACCAGCCAACACTCCTTGCCCAGCATGGGAAGAAGTTGCTGTAGGGTCAGCATTTTGAATTTTGGAACAATGATGAATGTGTTTAAAGCGGACAGGTCGAGAATAGGTCTCCAATTTTTCTCTTTTCTTGGTACTAGGAAGAGTCTGGAGTAAAATCCTTTGCCCTGTTCTGTAGGTGGTACCCTTTCCACAGCTCTCATCTTTGTTAATTGAGCTATTTGTTTTAGAGCTTCTGTCTTTTGATTTGGTGGTAGGTTTGGCATTCCTCTTTTTACTGGTAAGGTGTGGAAATGAAACCTGTAGCCTTGGTCTATAGTTTGCAAAATCTACTTGTCTCGTGATATAGTGCCAATTTTTTGAAAATAAAGCTAACTTTCCGCCTAAGGGTGCTGCTGTTTGTTCCCTGGTAGGCGGTGTCAGAGCCAAGTCACTGTGATTGTCCTGTTGCAGTGGTAGTGGTTGTGTCTGTGCCTCGTTGGTTATTGCCTTGCCACTGGCGTCCTCTGTAGGCACCTACTCTGGATTGATGTCTGCCTCTGGAACGTCTATTCCTGCCTCTCTGAGATTCAGAGGAGTCTGGAAAGGACCAATTTTTGGAAGGCCAGTTCCTGCTAAACCTTGGGGGCTGAACCTGTAAGAAATCTTTAACTGTTTGTACAGATTTTGCCTTCTCTTCCATTTTCTTCATTACTTGTTGGGCAGGAGGACCAAATAGACTGACCTTATCCATAGGAGCATCTAATAGCTTTGTTTTAACATGATCCGGCAAGACCTGTTCTTTCAACCATGCATGCCTTCTTATAACTGTGCCAGTCATGGCTGATCTAAATGAAGCCTCCAGTGCATCATAGCCACATTTTAAAGAATGGTTACTAACCTGCTGAATGTTATTCACCATTTCTAAAACATATTTCTTATCTAAGGAATCATCTGAGGACAGTTTCTTAGTTAACTGATCAAACATAAACTCTTGGTATTGGATCATATGAAACTGACAGTTCAAAGCACTAGCTGAGAGTAGCAGAGGTGTATACTTTTTTACCCCATCTCTCTAAGGACCTGGATTCCCTTTCAGAAGGGAGAGGGTTTTTCGCTGAGGTCGAAGCTACTGCCTTAGGCCCCTGGGAGATAGTCTCAGGATCTGCAAGAGGAGCCTTGTATAAGTGGTGATGAGTGTCCGGTACCCTGTAAAACCTATCGGGCTTGGCAGGGGCTGGAGGTAAAGTATCAGGAGCAGTGCAAGCATCATTAAATGCATCATCCACAACAGGAAGAACTGGAGGTATAGCTAAGGGCCTATGTTGCGGTAAGTGTAGAAAGGTCCTAAGCCTTTTTCTTGAATCTGAGAAATCTTGTCCCTGCCATTGGAATTGCTCTCTCATGGCATGTAAGGTTTCCCCAAAGGAAAATTCCTCTGGTGGAGAGGCAGAAGGTATAGATTCTTCAGCATCGGAATCTTCATAAGTAGAAAAAGGAGCCTCTGGATGGTCTGTATTGTCTGAATCATCAGAAGAGTCATCTGAGGACATGGCTCAGGGGGCTCTGTTCTAGGTCTCTTTTCTGGAGGTTGAGAGGCCCTGTCTGGGTGAGATTGGGATCCCCTTATTAAAGAGATGAGATCCTCTGCCAGAGTAAGCATTTGGGAACTGGAACTGGGCCTGTGAGAGGGGGGCTTAACAGGCACAGACTTAGCAGTTTTGGCTGCTTTAGCCCTGGCAAAGGCCTTTATAGACATGGCTGCAGGAGGCCTAGCAGCACCACGTACTGGGGTAGAGACATCCAAAGGAATGGTGTCCGATAATTTTAGAGAAACCACATTAGTAGGCAAAATTTCAGAGGCCGATTCAACTAGGGTAGCAGGGGCCTCGGTAGTAGTCATGGATTCGGCTGAAGATTGACCCGTTTGCTCGGTTTCGGCCGAAACAGAGACACTCGCGGTTTGCTTAACCGTGGTTTCGGCCGAAACCGCGGACCGCGAGTGTCTGTCTTTTCTTTGCGTTTCTTAATTTGAGAAGTCGGAGGATCCGACGGCATAATGTACGCAAAATCTGAGCCGAAAAACTGTTCAGCAAACTCCGACCGACGCCTAAGCGTTCGTCGGTTGAAGGAAGCACAGGCTAAACAGGCTGCTACGTCGTGGTCTGGGCCTAAACAAGGTAAGCAGTAAGAATGGAAATCTTTGAGGTATTTGTTTCCCAAAAGTTAAACAGTTATTCACTTTTTCTGACATCGGCTGAGGCAAGAAAGAGTCCCAACGGGTACTTAGCTTTTAGAAGTCTTCAAGTAGTATTCGGTAGTAGTAATCTCTGGATCTGACCGACCGCACTTGCGAACAGCTTCTGCTTGGCGCCACGGCAAGAAAGACTGAGGAAAATGGCGTCGGCTGATGCCTTTATACCCGAAGACCAGCAGAGATGACGCCGGGTGAAGTGCGACACCAGCCGAGGCCAGACCCAGACTTTGGAATCCGGCCGACCGAAGGGCTGCCTGACGACAGGACAACCCATTTGTAAGGACTGCAGATGCATCCTTGAAGGACATCATGTGGGTTGTCCTGCCTCAGGCAGCCCTCGGTCAGCCGGATTCCAAAGTCTGGGTCCGACGTCGGCTGATGTCGCATTTCTCTCCGACGCCAGAGCGGCTGGAGTACATAAGCATCAGCCGACGCCATTTTCTTCAGTCTTTCTTGCCGCGGTGCCCGAAGCAGAAGCAGTTCGCAAGTGCCGGTCGGTCAGCTCCTGTATTCTACGATACCGAAGTCATCAAAAAAGCTAAGTACCCCGTTGGGGACCTTTTCTTGCCTCAGCCGATGTCAGAAATTACTGAAAAAGTTAACAACTGTCTTTTTTGTGGTAAACAAATACCTCATAAGGATTTCCACTCTTACTGCCTCCCTTGCCTGGGCCCAGACCACGACGTCTCGGCCTGTGTAGCCTGTGCTCGCTTCAACAAGCGCACTCTCAGGCGCCGGGCGGAGTTCACTGAAGATTTTTTCGGTGATAAATTTGCTTACACCATGCTGTCGGATCTTCCGACATCGCAAACTCCCAAAAAGTGAAAAGACCGGGACCGACATCCTCGGCCCGCGTCTACCACAGACTCCACGCCAAAACCTAGCGCGAGTGCTCCGGTTCCCTCTGAGACGGTCTCTCCACCGCTCCGAACCGAAGACACCGCATTACCAACTACTCCGATTCCAGACATTACTCCGCCAGTTATAGATTTTCCTCCGGATACCGAAACCGAGGAAATGCCAGAGACCATTGCTGTAGACAAGGTCACTCCTGCACGTGGAGCTGCCAGGCCTCCTATGGCCATGTCTATTAAGGCCTACACTAGGGCTAAGGCAGCCAGCAAAACAAAGCATATTACTTATAAATCCTTACCTCAGCCGACTCCGGAGACACAAATTATGTCCATGGCTGCTGATTTAATTTCCATGATTAGAGGTTCACAGACGCATCCTGAGAGAGCTTCCCAGCCTCCTCCTGATAAAAGGCCCCGGGTTGAACCCTCTGACCCTACTTCAGATGAAGACTCTGAGGGCTCTGTCCACTCTGATAGCCAGGAAGAGCTCTTCCAGACCTATGAGGACTCGGATGCAGAAGATTCCATCCCTTCGGCCTCCCCTCCTGAGGATATTTCTTTTGGGGAAGTTCTGCACACCATGAGGGAACATTTCAAGTGGCAAGGTCAGGAATGTTCTGATTCTAGGAATCGTCTTAGGACTTTCCTTAAGAAGCCTCAGCACAGGCCCTTAGCTATTCCTCCTGTACTTGATGTTCTGGATGATCTGTATTCTGACTCTAGTGCTACCCCTGATTCTCTTCCTCTTGCTCCAGCCAAGCCAGACAGGTATTACAGGGTCCCAGAAACTCATTCCCATTTATTCAGGGCCCATACTGCTGATTTGGAAACTATTTCACAGGGGCCTAAAGGAGTTTCAGCCTCCACCTCTAAAAATCCTTTGCCCTCCAACAGGGAAGCGAGGCCATTAGAGAGATTGGGCAAAAAGGTTTACACATCCACTACCTTATCTATGAGAGCTTTAAATTGCCGTTTTCATATGTTACAATATCAGGATTATCTCTTAGAAGATTTACAAAAAACATTAGCTTCTCCTGATACTTTAGACAGGAAGACTTTGCAGGAAGCTGTACATAACACTCAGCAAGTAAGCAATCACTTCCTGCAGTGTGGATATGATGCACTGGAAGCTTCATGTAGGGCAGCTATGACAGGGGCAGTGATTCGTAGACATGCTTGGTTAAAAGATCAACCTCTACCAGATCATGTAAAAGCAAAACTTCTGGATGCACCTTTGGAAAAGAACAAGCTTTTTGGTGCAAATGCTAAGGATGTGTTCAAGACCATCGAAGAAAAAGCAAAATCAGTTCAGACTGTGAAAGATTTCCTCCAGGTTCAACCCCCCAGATTCAGTAGGAATTGGCCTTCAAAAAACTGGTCCTTTCCTAATCCAGAAAAGTTTCAAAGGGGTAAGAACAGACGTGGCCGAGGAAGAGGCTAATACAGAGGCCCTTACAGGGGATGACAATGGCAGCCAGGAAACCAAAGAAGTGACGCAGGGGTTTCACCTGCCCAACAACCACAAACTCAATGACTTTCCTCTACTACCGCCTACCAGGGAACAACTAGAAGCTCCCTTGGGCGGGAAATTATCTCTGTTTGCAGAAAACTGGCACAGACTGACAAAGGACAAATGGATTTTGGACATTATAGACAGAGGGTACAGGTTTCATTTTCATACCTTACCAAGAAAACAATGCATGCCAAACCTACTACAAAATCAAAGGGCAGAGGCTATCAAGCAAATCACTCTGCTGACTCGAATGAAAACAATAGAAAGAGTTCCACAACAAGAGCAAGACCAGGGGTTTTACTCAAGACTGTTCCAAGAAAAGAATCTCAATGGAGACCAATACTGGACTTGTCCGCATTAAACACCTTTCTCATAGTACCAAAGTTCAAAATGCTGACTACAGCAACTCCTTCCCATGCTGGGCAAGGAGTCGTGGCTGATTACTCTGGACCTCAAGGAGGCATACCTGCATGTCCCTATCAGACACAGCTGCAGAAGATACCTCGGATTTCTTGCAGGGCCAGAGCATTATCAATTCTCAGCATTGCCATTTGGCTTATCTACTGCGCCCAGAGTATTTACAAAATGCCTGGCTTCAGTAATTGTTCATTGCAGGCTCCAGGGTATACAAATTTACCCGTACCTGGACGACTGCCTCATACAAGCGGACGACAAATTGATGTTGACAAAAAACCTGGATTATGTCATACGATTACTTCAAGCTCTGGGATACACAGTCAACTTCCAAAAGTCAAGACTGCAGCCATCCCAGCAAATAATCTTCTCAGGAGCCAAACAAGACACATGGTAAGCCATCTGACTACTGATCTTCTGGAAAAATGTAAGGATAAAGACAGAGACAGAGCGCATAAATCCAAAACTGCCAACAACGCTTCCGTTAAGCTAGTCGCCAGTCCACCGGTATTCAGTGAGGCGCCTGTGCAGCCCCTGATGCCCATTTCTTTGGGTTTGCAGGCCTGTGCCGAGACCAGTTTGGAATCTGGTATGCATTGAGGTGCATCTTAGACTATGGAACCAGCTGATGTCTCTACCTTAGATGAGTCCAGAGCCGCTGTGCAGTTACCGGCTTCTGTGGGAGTTTTTCGTCCTACCGGTGGTTGAATCAAACGGACTTCATTTTTAACGAAAACTACCGAGTTTCTTAGGCCCAGAATATGCACTACGCCTAGAAATCTGTCAACCAAAATGCATGGTCAGGCACTCATGCCACAAAAACAATGCTTAGAATGGCTGAAGACCTTATTATGCTGACTAGGGGAAGCCAGTCTTCCCCTGCTTAAGAGACTAAGAACCCAGTCCCCCTCAGGTTCTACAGACCAGGAGTTTGATAACTCTGAACTTTCTGATTATGAAGATATGCCCTTATCCGGCTATGAAGATTCAGATGCAGAGGAATCCATTCCCTCTACCTCCCCTCCAGAGGATTTTTCTTTTGATGAAACCTTGCATACTTTGAGAGTATTTCCATTGGGAATGCCAAGACTATCCTCAATCATAAGAGACTCAGAGAATTTTTAGAGTTGCTTCAGCACAGACCTTCAGCTATTACCCCCCCCCCCCACCCCCCTGGATGTTGTGGATGATGTTTTCATGGAATCCAGTCTTACTTCAGACACGTTGCCTCCGGCCCCTAGGAAACCAGACAAGGTACTAAAGAGTTCCTGATTCTCACAAGTTTCTTTTCAAAAATTCTGCTGACCCAGAGATCATTTCCCAAGGACCTAACTGTATTAAGGCTTCTGCTGCTAAAAATCCTACCCCTTCGGACAGGGATGCCGGAAATGTGGACAGATAGGGTAAGAAGTTATATATCTCTACAACTCTTGCTATCAGGGTATTGAATTGCCAGTTTCAAATGCTGAAATACCAGCATCATATTATGGAATTTATTAAATAAAAAGTGATAACTTTTCCTGATTGTGCAGAAAATAAAAGTGCAGGAGCTTATGCACTCTGCAAACCAAGTTGGGTAAGCATACTTTGCATTGTCTTTGCTGCCCTAAAAGCATCTTGCAGGGCAGCAGTCACTGGCTCTGTATTGAGAAGACCTGTTTGGCTTTAGAAGCAGACCTTGCCAGATCATGTCAAAGCTAAATTACTAAATGCTCCTTTGAATAAGGACTGTTTGTTTGGCACCAAACCAAAATAAGTTCTTAAAAAGATGGAGGAAAAAGCAAAATCTATGCAAACTGTTTAAAGAATTCCTACAAGTGCAACCACCTAGATTCAGTAGACATTGCCCTTCAAAACACTGGTCCTTTCCGGCCCCCTCCAGGCCTTCCCAAACAAGACCCAGGAGAAACAGACCACCCAGACTACAGTCTCAAGGTATGCAGATATCTAAGCAATGGAGTGCCCACACCCTAAAGCAGGGAAGTGGTAAGCCACCTCCTTATGGAAAAAGCTCACAATGGCTTCTCAACTCTACTTCCCAGCCCTGCCCAATTGCTTGTGCCCCTAGGAAGAAAACTTGCCCTTTAAGCAAAAAACCTGATGTCCATTACTCAGGACCGGTGAGTCCTCAGCGTTGTATCCCAGGAGTACAAATTTTATTTCCATTCACTACCAACCCCAAGTGGGTTTCCAGACCTTCCTCCAAACCAGTGGGCAGAGGCTCAAATCAAAGTACTTTCCCTGCTCAATATCGGAGCTATTCAGCCTGTTCCAGTAGAACAGAGGGATCACGGATTGTACTCCAGACTTTTCCTGGTACCCAGGAAAGAGGGCTCTTGGCACCCAATCCTGGACCTTTCAGTTCTCAACACCTTCCTGGTGGTACCAAAATTAAAGATGCTTATCCTGCAACAGCTTCTCCGTATGTTAGCCAAGGATACCTGGTTAGTCACTCCAGACTTAAAAGAAGCCTATCTGCACATCCTTATAAGGGAGTCTTTGCAGAACGTATCTACGTTTCAGAGCATGGTCTATGCATGATCAGATGTTCTTCGTTTCACTGTTGGTGTCATTACATTTGGGTTATCTGCTTGCAGTAGCCCTTAGCCTGATCAACAAAGTCTTGGGTCCTGCTTTGGTTGCTGTCCCTTCTTCCATGACGTCGGCTCGTCAGGGGTATAAAACATGCAGCTGACGCCATTACATCAGTCTTTCTTGCCGTGCAGTGCCCAAAGCAGAAGCAGTTCGCAAGTGCCTGTCTGCCGACTCCTGAAACTTTTGTTTTCGAGTTTCAGAACAGAAGTCTTCAACTAAAGCTAAGTACCCCATTGTGGAAACATTCTTGCTCCTTACTGATGTCAGTAAAAGTTAATAATTGCATTACTTGTGGAAAGCAAATACCTCATAAAGATTTTCTTTTGTACAATATGCCTTGCTTAGGCCCTGACCAATGACGTACCTTGCTGTCGGTTTTATGCTTTATTTAATCAGTGCGCTATCAGTCTATATATTTTTGCCTCTAAATATTTCAGTTCTCTGTTTAATTATCCAGAAATGTCTGTTAGCCGTCTGACTACCTGGATTTCGAAAAAACGCAAAGATAGAGAGGCCGCAGAAGTCCAAAACTGCCGACGACGCTTCTCCTAAGCCAGTCGCCAGTACTCAGTGAGGTGCTTTCGCAGCCCCTGATACCCACTACTTCTGATTCTCAGGCCTCTACTGAGACCCCTTTGGAGTCTGGTATGCTGCGAGATGCTTCAACTATGGAACCCGCGGATGTCTCTACTTTGGATGGGTCCAGAGCCGCTGTGCAGGCACTGGCTTCTGAGGGTGTATTTAGGCCTACAGACTTGCATATCAGACCACGTCCTTCATGTAGGCCTAAATCTCGAACCATGCCTAAAAAACCGACACCCAGGCTGCATGCTCAGGCCTCTATGCCTAAAAAACAAGAATGGCTGACTATATTAACTCTAATCAGGGGAAGCCAACCTCCCCCTTCTAAGAGACTTAGGACTGAAGTTGTTTATGAATCTTCTGACCAGGATTCTGATTTTTCTTATGATCTGGATTTGCCCTCATCTACTTATGAGGATTCTGATGCAGAGGACTCTACTTACTCCCTCTGCTTCCTCTCCAGAGGATTTTTCTTGTGGTGCAACCTTACATACTTTAAAGGAGCATTTCCACTGGGAAACCCAGGATTTTTCTGATTCAAAAAAGTGACTTGGGGATTTCTTACTCCTGCCTCAGCATAGGCCTTTAAGCTATTCCTCCTGTACTAGACATTGTTGATGATGCTTTTTCGGAATCTAGTTTGGCCCGTAATTCTTTGCCTCCTGGTCCCAGAAAACCTGACAGATATTACAGGGTTCCTGATTCACACAAGTTCCTTTTTAAAAGTCCTATTGCAGATCCAGAGACTATTTCACAGAGACTCAAGGACATTAATGCTTCTACTGCTAAAAATCCTTCTCCTCCTGATAGAGACTCCAGGATGCTGGATAGATGGGGTAAGAAGGTTTACACTTCTGCAACCTTGGCCATTAGGGCTTTAAACTGCCAGTTTCATATGTTGAAGTATCAGCAACATGTTATTGGATTGCTTAAACAGAAAATGGTGTTGATTCCTGACTGTGCGGAAAATAAAGAATTACAGAATTTAATGCATTCTGCTGAACAGGTTGGAAAACATACTTTGCAATGTGGATTACATTCATTAGAGGCCTCTTGCAGGGCTGCTGTTACTGGGTCTGTGCTCAGAAGGCATGCTTGACTTAAGGAGCAATCTTTGCCTGAGCATGTTAAAGCTAAATTGTTGGATGCTCCCTTAAATCAGGACCCTCTGTTTGGCAACAAGGCTGAGGAAGTTCTTAAAAAGATGGAAGATAAAGCTAAATCTATGCAAACTATTAAAGATTTCTTACAAGTTCAGCCTTCTAGATTTAGTAGGCACTGGCCCTCTAAGAATTGGTCCTTTCCAGCCCCTTCCAGGTCTTCTCAAGTCAAACCCAGACACAGCAGAAATCCAGGTTTCAGTCCCAGGGGTCTCACAAGACTAAGCAGTGTGGGGTTTCTGCACCCAAATCAGAGAGTAGTAAGACTCCCCCCATGGAAAACTGTCTTAATGACTTGCTTTTAAAACTTCCAAGCAATTCCCAACTGAATGCTCCCTTAGGCGGAAAGATTGGTCTTCAGGCCAAAAACTAGGAACTCATTACCCAGGACAAATGGGTTTTAAGTATAGTGTCCCAAGGATACAGATTTCATTTCCACACCGTGCCAACATTAAGCGGGTGGCCAGACCTACCCCCAAATCAGTGGGCAGAGGCCCAAAATCAAGTACTATTTCTCATAAGCATGGGAGGCTATTCCGTTGGTACCAGAAGAGGAAAAGGGACAAGGTTTCTATTCGAGACTTTTTCTGGTACCCAGAAAAGGCAATACATGGTGTCCTATCCTGGAACTTACTACTGTATATACCTTTCTGGTGATTCCAAAATTCAAGATGCTTACTCTTCACCAGCTGCTTCCTGTGCTAGGTAAAGATGCATGGTTGGCAAAACTAGACTTAAAAGAAGCATACCTGCACATCCCTATCAGGGAGTTATGCAGAAGATATCTACGCTTCGAAGCAGGCTACATGCAGTATCAGTTGTCTGCACTGCCCTTTGGTTTATCTGCTGCGCCCAGGGTATGCACAAAGTGACTAGCTCCAATCATTGCATTCTGCAGGCAAGAAATATTCAAATATATTCCTACCTGGACGATTGTCTAATTCAGGCAGAAAGCCAGGACATACTTTTGAATCATCTGGCCTTTGTTCAAAGGGTACTGACTTGTCTGGGATATACCATAAATGAAAAGAAATCACACCTGGTACCCTGTCAACAAATTTATATTCCTGGGAGCAAGCTTGAATACAACTTCCCAGATGGCTTTCTTCATGCCAGAGAAATTGAATCATTTGACAACCTACTTCAAACAAGTGGCCACAAAAACCCAGTTATCTGCAAGGCAAATACTGCAAGCCTTGGGGTTCATGGCCTCCTGCATTGTTCTAATTCCATATGCAAGGCTGCAAATGAGGAAACTGCAGTGGTATCTCAAAAGCCTATGGTGTCAACATTCACAGGATCTATAAGCTATGATTCCTATCATACCTTGCCTATGCCTAGAGTTCCTTTGGTGGGCAGAGGCCTGCCACCAAAACAAGGGACTGCCATTCACACTACACCTGCCCAAACCTTAACAGATGCATGAGACTTTGCAGGGTGGGCTCACCTGGCAGGGAAGTGCATTCAGGGCAATTGGAACCCAAGTCAAATGCACCCACACATAAATCAAAAGGAAATGTTAGCTGTACAGAATGCTCTGACAGCCTTCAAGGACCAAATTCTTCTAGGACAACTAATGGTAAAGACTGAACACCATGGTCATGTGGTACATAAACAAGCAGGGGGGTACACACACTTTCCCACTCTGCAGACTAGCCATGGCATTGTGGAACACAGCCTTGAGCTACCAAGTGAATCTACAAGCTCAATTCCTTCCAGGAAAACTAAATACACTGGCAGATGGACTAAGCAGAAACTTCATGGACCCACACGAGTGGAAGCTGGAACCAAGGATTTTCAACATGTTGACAATCAATCAAATGGGGGAGCCCAGATATAGACTTGTTTGCCTCCCCCCAGAACCATCAATTGGAGAAATTTTGCACAAGGATTCCCCACAAACTAGCTTGGAAAGTGGATGCTCTATCCTTCAGCTGGAAAAACCTATCGGTTTATGCCTTTCCTCCTCTGCCTCTGCTCTCCGAGGTCCTATTAAAGATCAAACAGGACAAGCCAAGGACGATTTTAATTGCACCAAATTGGCCACACCAGCACTGGTACCCCCTCCGCAGTATGTCACGCTTGGGCCCATGGCACCTGCCTCAGACTCCTTCCTTGTTGTCTCAGCAGGAGAACCAGATTCTGCACCCCCAGCTGCAAACCCCGAACCTAGCAGCCTGGCTAATTGCCTAATCTCTCCTTTTACCACCCCTCAGTAAATTGGTGATGGCTATCATTTTAGAGGCTAGGAGGCCTAGTACTAGAAAATCTTATGCTGCAAATGGAAAAGGTTTTGTACCTGGAACCAATCTCAAGGGATGAGCGCAGCAGTGCCCAATTTACCTCAGATTCTACAATCTTTGACTGAGATGCTTCATAAGGGCTTGTCCTTTTCCTCCATCACAATTCATGCCTCAGTCATTTCAGCTCATTATAGCACAGAGCCCTCCCCTCTTTTCTCACCCACTGCTCAAGCAGTTCCTCAGGGGGCCATAATTTTAAGGCCACAGTGGAGAGCTCCAACTCCAGCCTGGGACCTTAACTTTGTCTTGAAGAAACTCACTCTTCCTCCTTTCGAGCCAGCTGCTACTGCAGGTTTAAAATTCCTTTTCTGGAAAACAGCTTTCCTTTAAGCAATTACTTCTGCAAGAAGGGTATCTGAGTTACAGGCCCTTATGGCAGTGGAGCCTTTCATCATCTTTCATGCGGACAGGGTGTCCCTCAGAACCAATCCCTCCTTCATGCCCAAGGTGGTATCCAGTGAGGCTCTTAATCAGTCCATTCATTTGCTACCTTCTTTCCTAACCCACAGAACAATGGGGAACGGATACTGCACTCTTTAGATGTGCACAGCCAACTTCGATTCTACTTGGACAGGACTAAACTTCAAAGGAAATCTTAAACTGCTGGTGGCATTTGCTGTAGAGACAGAGGGGAAAGCTATTTCAAAGCAAACCATTTCAAAATTGATAGGCCACTGCATTCATTTCTGCTATAAGCACCATGCAAAACCTATCCCACAAGGCATCAGACCCCATTCAACCAGGGCTGCATCTACCTCTACAGCCTTTCTCAGGGGCGTCCCTACAAGGGACATCCTAGAAGCTGCTACCTGGAGTTCTGTACATACTTTCACCAAGCATTATCATTTGCCAATTTTCTCTAAATCCAGAGCTGGTTTTGCCACTGCAGTCTTGCAGGGCCTTATAGCTGGTCCTAATTCTATTTAAATTCCTCCTTCCAACCTTAGCTTTGGGAATCTTCCCAAATGTAATTGACTGCAACAGTGAAACATGAAGAACCTAGTACAGTTGTGTACACTTACCATAAATGTAGATGTTCAAGTGTATTCACTGTTGCATTCCTGGTTACCCTTCCTCCAGCCCCCTTTCTTCTTTTGGCTTTACCGCTACTCTCACTTATTATGCTCAAAAAGCTTTTTGGTGTATTTGCTTTTTTGTTGGAGGTATATCCTTGTGTTATAGATTTAATTGCTTCCCATTAGGAGGACACCTGACATCTGGCGAAAGAAAAACTGATGTAATGGTGTCAGCTGCATGTTTTATACCCCTGACGATCTAACGTCATGGAAGAAGGGACAGCAACCGACGCAGGACCCAAGACTTTGTTAATCAGATCGACTGAGGGCTACTGCAAGCAGATAACCCAAATGTAATGACTGCAACAGTGAATACACTCTTAACATCTGTATTTATGGTAAGTGTACACAACTGTACTTTCCATCCACTTACCTTTCTTATCTACTGCGCCCAGGGTGGTCACAAAATGCCTGGCTCCAGCCATTGCATACTGCAGGCAGAGAAATATCCAAATTTACCCATACTTGGACGACTGCCCGATTCATATGGACAGTCAGGGATTGCTTCTTCAGCACCTGACATTTATAAAAAGCCTTCTCACTTCATTGGGGTACACCATCAACGAAAATAAATCACAAATGGTACCCAGTGAAAAGATTGTATTCCTGGGAGCAAGATTGGGCACAGCTTCAGATGGCATTCCTCACTTCAAAAAAAAAAACAGGTCCATCTGACAGACTCCTTTAAACAAATGGCCACCAGAACCCAGCTATCTACAAGAAAAATACTGCAATCTCTAGGGATCATGGCCTCATGTATTCTGCTAATTCCATATGCAAGACTGCATATGAGGAAACTTCAATGGTACTTAAGTCTTCGGTGCCAACATTCTCAGGACCTGGAAACAGTCATTCCTATCATACCTCGTGTAAGGACAGATGGTGGGCAGAAGCATGCAACCACAACAAGGGACTGCCTTTTACTCAACCCCACACCTCCCAGACCCTGACTACAGACTCATCAGACTATGCATGGAGGGTTCCCATGGCTGGCAAATGTATTCAGGGCCACTGGAGCCCAAGTCAAATTCTCCTGAACATCAACCAAAAAGAGATGCTAGCTGTACAGAATGCCCTAACAGCTGTCCGATACCTACTCTTTACAGGGCAACTGCTGATAAAAACAGACAACACCACAGTTGTCTGGTACAACAAGAAGCAGGGGGGAACTCATTCTTACTCACTCAGCAGGTTAGCCATTGCCCTGTGGAACATGGCCTTCAACAATCAAATCCGTCATCAAGCTCAATTCCTGCCAGGCAAACAAAACTCACTGGCAGACTACTTAAGCAGAAATCTTCTAGACCCACAGGAGCCCAACACATGCTACCTTCTGATTTAGAAATGGGGGACCCTAGAGGTGTATCTCACTGCCTCCCCCAACCACCAGTTAAGCAAATTCTGCACCAGGAACCCTCACAGCAGGGCCTGGAAGGTGGATGCCCTATCCTTCCAATGGGAAAACCTCTCTATCTATGCCTTTCCCCCTTCTCTCGAGTATTACTCAAGATAAGACAAGATAGGCCAAGGACAATTCTTATTGCCCCGTATTGGCCACGCCAGCACTGGTACCCACTCCTGCACAGCCCGAAAACTGTGCCACCCTAGCACCTACACCAGACCCCAACCCTGCTTTCCCAGCAGGAGGGATGGATTTTGCATCCATAACTGCAAACCCTAAATCTTGCAGCCTAGCGTATTCCTTAAACACTCCACCAGCAACCCTAACCAAACAGGTGCTGGATGTCATCCTTGAAGCCAGAAGACCCAGTACTAGGAAATCCTATGCTGAAATGTCTAAAATGTATTATCCTTGGATTCAGTCTAAAGGAAAGGACACATCACTGCCCTCCTTACCTCTACTCCTCGATTACCTATCAAAACTACTCCACAGAGGCCTGTCCTTCTCCATTAAGATTCATGCCTCTGCTATCTCGGCTCATTACAATACTGAGTCACCTCTATTCTCTCACCCTCTCATCAACACAGTTCTTGAGAGGGGCAAAGAACTTGAGGCCACCAAGGAGAGCACCCACCCCTGCTTGGGACCTTAACGTTGTACTGGAAAAACTCACGCTTCCCCCTTTTGAACCTGCTGCTTCAGCAGAGTAAAAATTCCCCTGCTGGAAAACGGCCTTGCTTCTAGTCATCACTTTAGCTGGAAGAGTGTCTGAGTTGCAAGCACTTACGGCTGTGGGAACCCTTCATTATTTTCCATGCTGACCAGGTTTCCCTCAGGAATACCCCTTCCATTATGCCTAAAGTGGTGTCCAGTGTGGCTCTCAACCAATCCATCCATTTGTCTGCCTTCTTCCCTAATCCTCAGAATTAATGGGAAAGGGCCCTGCACTCTTTGGACTTGCACAGACAGCTCAGGTTCTACCTTGATAAGACTAAGCCTTTCAGAAAATCGGACCAGCTGCTAGTCAGCTTTGCAACAGGAGCAGAGGGCAAGGCCATTTCAAAACAAACCATTTCAAAATGGATAGTGCACTGTATCCATTTCTGCTACAAGCACCATGGAAAACCAACCCCTCAAGGGGTCAGAACACATTCTACTAGGGCTACATCTTCCTCTACAGCATTTATCAGGGGAGTCCCTACCTGGGACATACTGGAAGCTGTTACCAGGAATTCTGTACACACCTTCACCAAGTGTTACCACCTGCCTATCTTTTCCAAATCCAGGGTAGGATTTGCTACAGCAGTCTTGCAAGGCCTACTAGCCAGCCCCAACTCTTGTTTACTTCCTCCACCCTTCCTCAGCTTTGAGAATCAACCCAAGTGTGATGACTGCAACAGTGAAACACGAAGAACATAGTACAGTTGTGTACACTTACCATAAATGTAGATGTTCGAGTGTATTCACTGTTGCAGTCCTGGTTTCCCTCCCTCCAGTCCCCTGGATGTTCATAGTGTTTCACTGTTGCAGTCATTACACTTGGGTTATCCTGCTGGCAGGCTACCCACAGTCTGCCTGAATTCCAAAGTCTTGGTCCGGCGTCGATTGCTGTCTCCTCTTCCCTGACGTCAGTGCGCCAGGGGTATAAAAGATGCAACTGACGCCATTTTCTTCAGTCTTTCTTGCTGCGCGGTGCCCAAAGCAAAAGCAGTTTGCAAGTGCCGGTCGGCCGACTCCTGAGATTTTCAAAATCGAATTTCAGATCCGAAGTCTTCATTAAAGCTAAGTACCCCGTTGGGGGAACTTTTTTCTTGCTCCAGACCGATGTCAGAAAAAGTTAACAATTGTATTTCTTGTGGGAAGCAAATACCTCATAAGGATTTTCACTCTTACTGTATTCCTTGCCTAGGCCCTGATCACAACGTTGCTAGCTGTCTGTTTTGTGCTAGATTTAACCAATGCACTATTAAGCGTCTGTATGATTTTGCCTTTCATTACTTTGGCCGAAGATTCAATTATTTGATGCCGTCGGAACAACCGACGACCAGAGTTTATAAATAGCGCAAGGAAAAGGACAGGCATCCGAGGTCCAAAACCGACTACAAGGCTTCCGCTAAGCCAGTCGCCCGTTCTCCGGTTCTCAGTGAGGTGCTTTCGCAGCCCCTGACGCCCGCTACCTCGGAGCCACAGGCCACTGCCGATTCCCACGTTGAGCCAGTTAGGCCTCTGGATACTCAAGGTATTGGACACTCAAACTATTCCCTCAGATGGGTCCGGAGCCGTTGAGCAGGCATCGGCTTCTGAGGGTGTTTTCAGACTTGCACAGTTTTATATGTAAAGCCTTCTTCAGCTTCTAAAGCAGCTTTAAAGACCAAGAAACAAGTACAGCATTCTCCTGGACAGACTTCTATGCCTAAAAACAGATGCTCAAAATGGCCGAAGACCTAATTACCTTGATCAGGGGTACCCATCCCCCTCCTGATAAGAGGCCTTGGCAAGAGACAGAATATGAATCTTGAGATCAGGTTTTCATTTCCTCTGATTCCTCTTCTGAGCAGGAATACTCTCTTCCTCCCTATGAGGATTCTGATGCTGAAGAATCTATTCCTTCAGCCTCTCCTCCTGAGGATTTTTCTTTTGGGGAAACCCTGCATACCATGAGGGGAGCACTTCCACTGGGAGAGCCAAGACTACTCAGATTCAAAGAAAAAGCTTAGAGATTTCCTTTTACTTAACACAGGCCAGTTGCTATTCCCCCTGTTTTACATTGTAGATGATTTATTTTCAGAGTCCGCCCTTTCACCTGACTCTTTACCCTCTGCCCCTGTAAAACCAGACAGATACTACAGGGTTCCAGACTCTCACAAATTTCTTTATAAAAATCCTGCTGCTGATCCAGAAACTATTTCTCAGGGTCTCAAAGGGGTCAAGGCTTCTACTGCAAAAAATCCTATCCCCTCTGACAGGGATTCTAGGGCACTAGACAGATGGGGGGGAGGGGGGAGTTTACACTTCTGCTACTTTGGCTATGAGGGCCTTAAATTGTCAATTTCATATGCTTAAATATCAGCAATACTTAATGTCACTGCTAAAACAGAAAATGTTGGCAAATTCTGATTGTGCAGAAAATAAGGAAATGCAAGATTTATTGCATGCAACTGAACAAGTGGGAAACCATATATTGCAATGTGGTTTTGATTCTCTAGAGGCCTCTTGCAGGGCCGCAGTTACGGGTTCTGTCATTAGAAGACATGCTTGGTTAAAGGAACAGTTTCTACCTGATCATGTTAAAACAAAATTACTAGATGCTCCATTACAGCATGATACTTTATTTGGTGTTAAAGCGGAGGAGGATATGGCTAATTCCTACTGGTACTGGTATTTACTTTTTACTGGTGGTGATTTCCACACCATTTCCTACCCCCCTGTTTGGGGGCTCCTGATATCTGGGGTAAGAAAAACTGATGTAATGCTGTCTATTACCTACTTTAATACCCCTGACGACCTTGCGTCATGGAATAAGTGACAGCATCCAACACAGAAATACCAAGTCTTTGGTATTTGGGCTGACTGAGGGCTTTCTGCAGGCAGATAACCCAACTGTGATGACTGCAACAGTGAATACATTCTATGGTAAGTGTACACAACTGTACTTTGCTGGTGAGAGTAAGAGCAGAGTGCATTGTTTCCTGAATTTTTCTGGCTGGAGAGTGAGTGCCTGTGCTTAACGTGCCTGGTTGCTCTGGTTGCTATTCAAGGCATCTACCAGAAAATGCTATTCAAGGCATTTACCAGAAAAAGGCTACGAGCCTACAGACTCTTGCATCATCTTAGACAAGACTGTGGATCACCAGGCAGGCTGTGGCCTGGTTTTCTTCTTGGGATTGGTGCTAACATTTTGCTTCTGGTGAGAAAAGAAGCAAAGTAGTATTGTATCCCAACAGAGTGAGTTTGTCATGAGACCAGCATTAGTAGTATCCATTCTTGCGACTCCCATCTTTTCATCTTTCTTGACGAGCTAATTCTTTGTTTTCAGCAAGTACTGCTTGATTTGTTTCTAACTTTGGAATATCTGTATATATACCTCATCATTAAATTTTCAGGGTCTATGCATGTTTCCCCTCAAGTGTTTGTCAGTGCTCTCTAGAGACTGACACCTTGGGTGACATTTTTTCCTGTAAAAGCACAATTTAAATTTCTCTATCTTGTTGCACACAGGACAAGTGACTAGCGCTATTCACATAGTTGCAAACCAGATACTCCTGACAGTGATTGATATTCTCACTCCCAGCAGTCTGGTCAATAAAAAGGGTCTGCTGCCATGGATATGAACTTTCCTACTGTGACCGTTACTGACTTGGTGGATATGGCCATCATGAGGCAGTGTACAAATTGCCTCATTTACGTTAATTCTCAAATTGATAAGGTATGTGAGAGATGTATTTACACAATGTCACTGGAGACAAAGCTCTTGCATAAAAGTACTCTTAATGTCAGTAAGGTTGTCAGTAGTAGACATGCTGCACACATCACACGCAATTCAAAGCAGACAATACAGACCCATATATATATATATATATATATATATATATATATATATATATATATATATATATATATATATATATATATATATATATATACACTGAGGTACTTGCATGTAACCTTCCTAAACCACAAAGACTTCCTAGAAGAAGTATGCATAAGAAATACCCTCAGCAGCCCCAAACACACACTTTCAAAACACCCACATCAACAGATAAAGCTACATCTTATGGAGTCTCTACCTCGAAGCCCATAAGGCAAGTCAACACAATCCAGCGTTCTAGTCATTGGAGACTCCATCATGACTCTCATCTGATTTGCCTTTCACCAGGCTGAGTAAGGAGAAAGTTAGTCGGTTGCTTATCAGGGGCTAGGATCTGCCATGTTGCGTATGCACTTGTCATTCGACCACAATTACCAGTATGACTCAGTCATAGTCCATGTTGGAGTAAATTACCTGAGACGTACCTCCCTAGACTATATGAAGAGAGACCTCATAGAACTCTTGGAATGTGTCTCAGGCTGGTATGAGCCTAGCATTGAGCAGTATTTTACTTCTCCAGGGATGATGCCACAGTACAAACAAAAGATGATTGACTTCAATAATTGGCTTAGTTTCTGGTGTCATTCTAATGGGGTCCAATATTTGTCAGCATGGAAGGAAATGGTCAACAGACCATGCTGCGTTGCCAGCACCTCTCTCCTCTAGGCTTTTGAATATTGGCTAAAACATTGTTTTCCCCCATAGTGCCTTTTTTAGGCAATGCCAAACTTAAAGTACTTCTGACACAGCAAATCGAAACCAAGAAAATTGAAAGGTATTGCTGTTCAATGCTAGTAGCCTAAACAAAAATCTCCACTCCCTGGAAGCTCTCTTTACCCTAGAGAATGCTGATGTCTGTGCGGTCTCTGAGACGTGGTTTAAAGCCATGGAGAGCACGCCAACATTGCAAGGTTATGCCTTCCACAAATTTAGACCAGCTACTTCACATTCAGGGAGTAAAGGTGGAGGTGTCTCTATTACATCAAAAATAAATATACTTCAAGGCTGGTCAAACAGGACAATGGACTTGAGCTGCTCCATGTTCAAATCACCATAGGTAAAATACAATGCCACTTCCTTGCAAGCTGTAGGTCCTCCTGTATGACCGAAGAAACCCATACCATGTGTTTAAACTTACTAGAACCACTAACCATCCAACCCAATACCATATTCATGGGTGACTTTAATTACCCCCCTATTAACTGGAAATCCTATACGACATCAAACATACATGGACAGATTCTTGGGTTTTGTAAACACAAACTCCTTGGACCAGATAGTCAATAAGCCAACAAGGGGTGCAACCATACTGCATCTGGTCCTGATTAATATGGGAGAGTGCTGCACCCTCCCCCGCTACTGTAATGCCTTGCCTGGTAAGGTCAGACCACAAAATGGTCTCCTTTGAAGTAAAAAAAAAAAAAACCTGGACCCCCTAGCTCAACTGGGAAAATTCAGGAACTATCCTAACGCTAACCTCCAGCTATTAAGTGAGAACCTTGCAACATTTAAAGCCCCTGTAAACCTCGAACACCTCTATCTATGTAGAGCTGTTCAAAGAAATCCTGTACAAGCATGTTAATAGCTGCATAGAGGTAGCTGTACCCACCAGGAAGAAGTACAGAACTAATTAAAAAAAAAAAACAAGCCTCCCTGGTGGAATCACAAAATCAGTCATATGTTTAACAGGAGGAAGAAAATCTTGGCAAAATTTTAGGAGGTGCAGCACCCAGAAGGCTAAAAGCACTCTCATTAAACTAAAACAACTTTGAGGACAAAGTCTATCAAAGCCAAATTTGAGTTAAGTTTGGCCTCCCAGACCAAGGAGAACCACAAAACATTCTTTAGACATGTCCGCAGCCTCAAAGGTAATGCACAATCGTGTGCAGAGCTCATTGCAAATGTAGCAACCTATACTGAGCCAGATCATCTAGCAAACCTCCTGACTCATAAATTCAGCTCCAACTTTACTCCTCCCCCCTCTTAACCTTGCCTCAGGAAATATCAAGTATAAGTCCCCCTATTATCACCAGGGAACAGATCCTTGATGCTGTAACACTGCATCAGTGGGCCCAGACAGTATCCCAGGATGCCTTTTAAGTAACATGAAACATGACCTATCAGGGCCTCTGGAATTACTATTTAACTGTAACCTCCAAACAGGCTTTGTGCTTTATGGATGGAGAAGGGCAGCAGTCATCCCTCTGCAAAGATGTGGGCCTTCTACAGACCTTGGAAACTGTAGATCCATAAGTCTCACTAGTCCTACGTAAAGCCATAGAAAGAGTAGTCTGACAGATAATCAGTAGAAATGTAGTACACCTCCAGACACTGGACCCAACCCAGTTTGGTTTCAAGGGCAGATCATGCCTACTCAACCCGGTGGACTTCTTTGAGAAGGTCACCAAAGCAATGGATGAGAACAAAATCATTCACACTGCCTACCTTGACCTGGCCAAGGCATTTGACACAATACCCCACTTGGGCATTGTTGACAAACTCAGTAGGTTGGGTACAAACCCGTATGTCACCCGGTGGACAGTCAACTGGTTCACAGACAGGACCCAGGAAGTTAGGGATGGAGTCCACCTCTACAAAGAGGCCAGTCACAAGTGGAGTCCCTCAGGGATCAGTCCTTGGACCGCTCCTTTATGGCATTTACTTCTCAGAAGTCAAGGCCAATGTTAGTGGTCTCTTGCTGACTAAATTTGCATGTGATTTTAAATTAAGAGCTGTCATTGAATCTCACTCTGACGCAAATGTTCTCCAGGAGGGACTGATGCAGACATGGACTAAAACTAAATGCCAAGAATGGCATAGTAGTATCTTTTGGGAAGTGCTCTATCCCTGGTAGCTATCATATTGAGAACACACCCCTTAAAGTTGACCCAGTAGTCGGGGACTTAGGGACACACATAAATGGTAATCTAGGCTTTCATCATTGCATGTTAACAGTGGTGAGGAAATCCATTCTATTTTGCACAACTTATAAACAAAGTTATAGCATCCAAGTCCGAGGAAGTCATTGTTTCACTGTATTCGGCATTTATAAGATCAATCATTGAGTACAATGCACCCTTTGATATGTACCTAACCAGGCATATCAGTCAACTGGAACGTCCACAGAGATTCCTCAGACAATGAGGGACCCATTTTAGAGGCAGACAAGGAGTGAGTTTTAGCTTACAAAAAGTTCATTTGACAAAGCTTTGGTTTCTGTGCGCAGAAACAGCCACACCTTGATTTTTGTGATTGTGTATTTGCAGCACTTAAACAGTTTAAGTTCTCAAATTCTGTAACTTGTGGGTCTGTAAGCTGAAGGAAGGAATTATGAAGTTGGAGGGTATACTATCCTAGTGAAGCAGCTTTGGGTATGCATTAAGAAAGATGAAACTATTCTACCTGCTGTCAATGGAGGAGGCATAGTGGTGCCGGAAATGCAGCTTCCTGATCAGCACACTTACAAAAAGAAGTTTAAGTTCCCAAATACTGCAGCTTGTGGATATTGAGGCTGAAGCAAGGAATCATGAAGTTGGAGGTCCACAAAGCTTTGAAGATGTTGCTGTTGAGTTTTCAGGAGAGGAGTTGAAGATGTTAAGTAAGCCATAGATAGAAATGTGATGTTACAGAACTACGAGAACATGATTTCTGTAGCAGGGGCACAGATTGTACTGAAGGCTGGAGTTTGCAGTCATCACAGGGGAAATGCTTTGATTCTTAGCATGATGAAGCTTTTCTGGGGAGGATAGTGATTACAAGTCATAACTGTATGGAAAGCAATTATGAATTTGGCAAGATAACTGAATTGAAAATGTGTCTGGAACCTCAAGAAGGAGAAAAGCCATGCAGGCTTTAATCACAGTGATAATTTAATGCTTCACTGTAGTGGCCTTGACTGATCAGTAAATTTACATCGGCAAAGGAAGAATGAATATGCCAGCAATGCATGAGCAAGTATACAGTGGAAAAAAAACTTGTAAATATGCAGTATATGACCAGGGTTTCACAGGCAAAGTAAAATTAGCAGCAAATAACACTACTCATACCAGACACGCTCTTAAAATGTACCAGCCATGAAAAACATTTTACAAAAGTCAGGAATAGAAAAACATCTTTGTTCACACTGGGCAGAAACTTTAAAGATATGCTACATGTGGAAAGGAGTTTACACGGAAGGGTGCCATGGTAAGTCATCAGTACACACGCACTGGACTGTATAATGAAAGGCATAATAATATGGCGAGACTGTTACACTGAGATTGTGCAAACATTGCATTGAAGTGGCTGAGAAACACTGGAAACATGAGCCACAAAAAATCATAGAAAATGATTGTTTATATCACATGGAGTCACCCAATATCAGATAGTAGAAAACTGGATATAGTGGTCCAAGAAAAGAAGACAAAAGTAGCATTGATAATTGAAATCACCACACCCAGTGACTGCTGTCTTGCGTACAGAGAGAGACAAAGTCATAAAATACCTGGATCTGCAGGCAGAAATGAGCCATGTGGAAGAAAGATCCCCAGACAGTTCCAATAGTAGTAGGAGCAATGGGTCTAATAAAGAATTTGCAATCGTATTTAGGTATGTTTCCAATTCATGTAACACCATCCAAATTGCAGGAGTCATCATTACTGGGCCCATTGCAGGTTCTGCGAAGAGCACTTTTGGGTAACAGAGTGAAACAATACTAATTTCGTTAACTTTAATCGCACTTTGACTTAGGAATGGGGTCCATTCCCGTCATGGTATTAGAAACCCAAAAGACTTGAAATTAAAAACTGCAGGTTTCTCACTAAAAGAATACAGGGCATAAGTAATATGTCCTGTGCAGACTACCTCAAGGCCCTATCACCTATATTCCGTCTCCTACAGGCTTTTGAGGGGGGAGCGATGCCTGGCATACAGGGCATTGTCAGACCCCACTCTGATGGACCTCCTGCTTATCCACAAAACAAACAGTAGCAGAATTACCCGATGTTCTTCACGTTTCACTGTTACAGTCATCACATTTGTGTTATCTGCTTGCATTCACTGTTACAGTCATCACATTTGTGTTATCTGCTTGCAATAGCCCTCAGTCAGCCTGATTATCTAAGTCTTGGGTCCTGTGTCTGTTGCTGTCTCATCTTCCGTGACGTCTGGTAGTCAGGGATATAAAGCATGCAGCCGATGCCATTACTCCAGTCTTTCTTGCCATGCGGTGCCCGAAGCAGAAGCCGTTCGCAAGTGCCGGTCGGCCAACTCCTGAAATTTTTGTTTTCGAGTTTCAGAACCAAAGTCTTAAAATAAAGCCAAGTACCCTTTTAGGTCTGAATTTGCTTATGATTCTTCTGATCAAGATTCTAAAATTTGTTTCTTCTGATGACCAGGATTTACCCTTGTCTACCTATGAGGATTCTGATGCAGATGACTCTATTCCCTCGGCTTCCCCTGCAGAGGATTTCTCTTTTGGTGAAACCTTGCATAATTTTAGGGAGCATTTTTGCTGGGAAAGCCAGGATTACTCTAATTCTAAAAAGAGGCTTAGTGATTTTTTACTCCTGCCCCAACACAGGCCTTTAGCTATCCCCCCTGTACTGGACATTGTTGGTGATGCCTTTTCAGAATCTAGCTTGGCCCCTGACTCCTTACCTCCTGCTCCCAGAAAACCAGATAGATATTAACAGGGTTCCTGACTCTCAAGTTCCTCTCTAAAAATTCTACTGCGGATCCTGTGACTATTTCATGGGGACCCAAGGGCATTAAGACTACTGCTGCCAAAAATCCTACCCCTTCTGGTAGAGATTCCAAAGCTCTGGATAGATGGGGTAAGAAGGTATACACTTCTGCAACCTTTGCCATTAGGGCCTTGAACTGCCAGTTTCATATATGTTAAAGTATCAGCCGCATATTATTGGATTGCTTAAACAGAAATTGATGTTGATTCCTGACTCTGCTGAAAATAAGGATTTACAGGATTTAAATTATTCTGCTGAACAAGTTGGAAAACATACTTTTCAATGTGGTTTTGATTCACTAGAGGCATCTTGCAGGGCTGCTGTCACTGGGTATGTACTTAGAAGGCATGCTTGGCTTAAGAAGCAATCTTTGCCAGATCATGTTAAAGCTAAATTGCTGGATTCTCCCTTAAACCATGACCGCCTGTTTGGCAACAAAGCAGTAGTAGTACTTAAAAAGATGGAGGAAAAAGCTAAATCTATGCAAACTGTTAAAGATTTCCTGCAAGTACAGCCTCCAAGATTTAGTAGGCCTTGGCCGCCTAAGAATTGGTCCTTTCCTGCCTCTTCCAGGCCTTCTCAGTCCAAACCTAGAACCAGTAGAACACCCAGGCTTCAGTCCCAAGGTATGCACAGGACTAAGGAGTTGGGGGCTCCCTCTTCCAAAGCAGTGAGTAGTAAGACACCCCCCACCATGGTAAACTGTCTCCGTGACTTAACTTTAAAACTTCCAAGACCTTTTCAACTGACTGCTCCTTTAGGGGGAAAGATTGCTCTGCAGGCAGAAAACTGGGGACTCATTACCCAGGCCAAATGGGTTTTAAATATAGTTTCCCAAGGATACTCACAAATCAGTGGGCAGAGGCTCAAAAGCAAATTCTCTCTCCAAGTATAAGGGCTATTCAGACGGTCCCAGAAGACTTTTCCTGGCGTCCTATCCCGGATCTCTCTATCCTAAACACTTTTTTGGTGATCCCAAAATTCAAGATGCTAACTCTTCACCAGTTGGTTCCTATGCTAGGCAAGGATGCCTGGTTAGCAACACTGGATTTAAAGGAAGCCTACCTGCACATCCCAATCAGGGAATCTTGCATAAGATACCTACGCTTCAAAGCAGATTGCATGCACTATCAGTTCTCTGCACTGCCCTTTGGCTTATCTACTGCGCCAAAGGTATTCACAAAGTGCCTAGCTCCAGTCATTGCATTTTGCAGGCAAAGAAATATTCAGATATACCCATACCTGTACGATTGTCTAATTCAGGCAGAAAGCCAGGACATACTTTTGAATCTGACATTTGTACAAAAGGTGCTAACTTCTCTGGGTTACACCATGAACGAAAATAAATCACATTTTGTACTCTGCCAACAAATTGTATTCGTGGGAGCAAGTTTGAACACAACTTCCCAGATGGCTTTCCTCACGCCAGAGAAGTTCATTTGACAGCTTACTTCAGACTAGTGGCCACAAAGACCCTGCTATCTGCGAGACAAATACTGCACATTTTGGGGTTCATGGCCTCCTGCATTCTCCTAATTCTATATGCAAGACTGCATATGAGGAAACTACAATGGTATCTAAAAAGCCTATGGTGTCAACATTCTCAGGATCTAGAAGCTATGATTCCTATCTTACCTTGTGTACAGTTAGAGTTCCTTTAGTGGGCAGAGGCCTGCCACCAAAACAAGGGGCTGTCATTCACTCTACCCCGTGCCGCCCATACCCTAACAGCAGATGCATTAAACTGTGCATGGGGCCTCACTTGGCAGGGAAGTGCATTCTGGGCAAATGGAACCCAAGTCAAATGCACCTGCATATCAATCAAAAAGAAATATTAGCTGTGCAGAATGCTCTGACAGCCTTCAAGGACTACATTCTTCCAGGACAATTAATAGTAAAGACTGACAACACCACTGTTACGTGGTACATCAACAATCAGGGGGGAACTCGCACCCTGTCTGCAGACTAGCCATTGCTCTGTGGAGCACAGCCTTGAGCTGCCAAGTACACCTACAGGCCCAATTCTTGCCAGGAAAGCTAAATACACTGTCAGATGAACTAAGCAGAAATCTCACGGACCCACACGAGTGGAAACTGGAACCAGACATTCAACATGTTGATAAACAAATGGGGAGCCCAGAGATGGACCTGTTTTCCTCCCCCCAGAACTACTAATTGGACAAATTCTGCACAAGGACTCCCCGCAAACAAGCTTGGAAAAAGTGTATGCCCTGTCCTTCACCTGGAAAAATGTCAGTTTATGCCTTTCCTCCTCTGCCTCTCCTCTCCAAGGTACTACTAAAGATCAAACAGAAGAAACCAAGGACGATACTGATTGCACCAGACTGGCCATGCCAACACTAGTGTACCCCCTCTTACGTAGTGTCACTGCTGGCACCAAGGCACCTGATTCAGGCCACTACCCTGCTTTCCCAGCATGAGGGCCAGATTCTACACCCTCTGCTTCAAACTCTGAACGTGGCAGCCTGGCTAATTTACCTAATCTCTCCGTTACCATCCCTCAGTAAACAAGTGTTGGATGTCATTCTGGAGACTAGGTGGCCTAGTACTAGAAAATCTTATGCTGAAAAATGGAAAAGATTCTATTCCTGGAACCGAACTCCGGGGATGGGCACAGCAATGCCCAATTTACCTCAGATTCTTCAATACTTAACTGAGATGCTTCACAATGGCCTTTTCTTTTCCTCCATCAAAATTCATGCCTCACCCATTTCATCTTACTACAACACAGAACCTCCCCTCTTTTTTCTCATCCACTGCTCAAGCAGTTCCTCAGAGGGGCCAAGGACTTAAGACTGCCCAGGAGAGCCCCAACTTCAGCCTGGAACCTTAACTTTGTATTGGAAAAACTCTCTCTACCTCCTGTTGACAAGCTGCAAGTGCAGAGTTGAAATTCCTTTCTTGGAAAAACAGCCTTCCTTTTAGCCATCACTTCAGCAAAAAAGGTGTCTGAATTACAGGCCCTTATGGCAGTGGAGCCTTTCATCATCTTTTATGCGGACAGGGTGCCCTCAGGACCAATCCCTCCTTCATGCCCAGGTAGTATCCAGTGTGGCTCTTAATCAGTCCATTCATTTGCCAACCTTCTTTTTTAATCCACAGAACAAAGGGGAATGTATACTGCACTCCTTAGATGTGCACAGACAACTTAGATTTTACTTGGACAGGACTAAACCTCTCAGGAAATCTGAACAGCTGCTGGTGGCCTTTGCTGCAGGGGCAGAGGGGAAGGCCATTTCAAAGGAAACCATTCCTAAATGGATAGGCCATTACATTCATTTCTGCTATAAGCACCATGGAAAACCTATCCCACAGGGGATAAGACCGCATTCAACCTAACGCTCTAAAATATAATTTCAAATGAGGTAGTCCCAAACCACCTTATTTTGTTGTGAGGATTAACTTCTCGCTTGACTTTTGCCTTCTTCCCCTCCCTGATGAAATCCTTCAGCGCTTTATTATTTACTATCCACAACTCTCAGGCTTAAGCAGTGGGGGGGCGGTGGCTCCCACTTCCAAAGCTGGTAGTAGTAAGACACCCACCTAAGGAAAAATGTCACTATAACTTAACCTTAAACCTTCCAAGCCCTGCTCAACTGCCTGCTCCCATAGGGGGAAAGATCGCCCTGCATGCAAAAAAACTGTGAACTCGTTACCCAGGACAAATGGGTTTTAAATATAGTTTTCCAAGGATACAGATTCCACTTCCACACCTTACCATCCCCAAACAGTTGGCCAGACCTAACCCCAAATCAGTGGGCAGAGGCTCAACGGCAGGTTCTCTCTATGCCAAGTATCAGGGCTATTCAACCTGCCTCAGCAGAAGAAAGGGGACAAGGTTTTTACTGAAGACTTTTCCTGGGACCCAGAAAAGACAGCTCCAGACATCCTATCCTGGACCTCTCTATTCTAAACACCTTTTTGGTAATAATATAAAAATCAAAAATGGTCGTGGGTAAAAGCAAGGTGCAAAAAGGAACCCAAACAAAATGAAAGAAAATGCACCGAGCTAGCACACTGAGAACGGTTATTGATAGACAAAACAGAAAATGGTGAGTGCTTTCACAACATAAAGTTGCTTCATCAGACAACAGTAAAAGGCTTACACTCTATTTAAATAGTCAAATATCCATTACTCAATTAACTAATTAGGGCTAGCAAGCTGTACAGACTCAAAATCAAGAGAAGCTTACCACAGTGAATCCTACAATAAAGATGCACTATGCATATAATGTTACACACAAAGTTACTAAACATATGTAACCACACTATGTACAGTGTAGAAAACCATATACATACATATATAAGATAAAACAACGACAGTAAGACACATAAAAAGCTAAAAACATCTAAAATGTCTTCTAAAAGATCTTGAAATCAGTGCATGAGTAGTCGAGCCTTCAAAAAGGGAACCAAAGTAGTGGCAGCATTCAGTCCAGGAAACTTCTCAGCTTTAAGCTTCAGTATCCATTTTTGCTCATGCCCCTCTGTAATATTTTCTATGTCACCACCCGTAGGGTTCGTATAAATATGTTGCAAAACCAAGAATTTAAAAGAATGTGAACGATCATTAGACATAACGTGACCGGCCAGAGCACTGGATTGTTTACAGTTGGTAATGTCTCTCTCATGTTCTAAAATACGATCTTTCAACATTCTGTTCGTTTTGCCTACATAATAAGCATGGCATTGTTGACAAAAACAAAAATAAACAACATTAGTGGTTCTGCAATCTGAATATTGATTAGAATACAACAAAAATGCCTGGTAGGATGCATGTAATTATTTTTGTTATAAACAAACTGACTGACACTACAGTTCCTACATGGAAAAGTTTCATGGCGAACAGAGTGAGTTAACTTTTTGCATGTTTCCCCATGACAAAGATGTTGTTTATGTGACTTACTATTCTTAAAACTGAAATGTGGAGTCAGTCCAACCTTGTCTACAAGGCCAGGAACTTCTTGTAAAAGGTACCAGTATTTCTTAGCATCCACATATTGATTAATGTTGCTAGAAAATTGGAGAACCACTCTAAAGTTATTCTCTTCTGTGGCACTATGTTGCATCTGCAGTGGCTCTGTTGTGTTTATAATAAGGTTTGCACCTAGTATCTCTAAGCTTACAGGCATCAGATATTGCATTATCAATGTCTGCACTAGAATATCTTCTAGCCAAAAACACAATTTTCAAGTTATTCAATGCAGCTACTGCATCATTGCCACTACTATGTAGCCTGAGTGTCCTAAAAACTTGCCCTCTCAACACATTCCTAGGAATGTGTCTAGGGTGCATACTAGATTTATGCAGCAATATGTTCTTTCTAGTTGGTTTATGGTATATAGTACTGCAGAGGGGATTCAAATCAGATTTACTGATTTTGACATAAAGAAAACTTATGTCAGTGGCTG
Organism: Protopterus annectens; assembly: GCF_019279795.1. Classification (NCBI taxonomy): domain Eukaryota; kingdom Metazoa; phylum Chordata; order Ceratodontiformes; family Protopteridae; genus Protopterus; species Protopterus annectens. The sequence goes on from NC_056733.1 coordinate 630,927,677, forward strand.
AACTCTGGTGTGTAAACCTTAAAAAAAAATCAGTTGTTGAATGCAAGTAATCCAAAAATTGGTCTAAATCAGAGCCGGAGCCCTTCCATACCATAAAAACGTCATCTACAAACCTAACATACCACAGTATTTGTCCAAAGAATGGATTAGTGATAGACGAAATGTTTTGCTCTTCCCAACTAACCAGTGCTAAGTTGGCATAGCTATTGGCACAAGCAGTGCCCATTTCCACGCCAACTTTTTGCAGGAAAAACTGTTCTTGGAACATAATATTATTTTCTAAAATGATTTCTAATAGGGTGCAGATTAACTGTATCTTATTATTAGTCAAAGGTTTGTGCACAGTAAGAAAATCTCTAATACTATCAACACCCCAAACATTTGATGTACTGGTAAACAAAGATTCTATGTCCATAGTCACAAGAACAAATTCCTCATCTCTATCTATCGTCTCTATCCTATTATGTAGCCGTTGTAAGAACATCTTAGTGTCCTTTAAAATAGTATAACAGTTGTCCAGAAAACAATGTAAAGTCCCTTCTACATATATGGAGAGGGGCTCAGTACACCAGCCACTACCTGAAACAATAGGTCTCATAGGTGGAAGTAACAAGTCCTTGTGAGTTGTAGGTAGACCATATATCCTGGGAACAACAGGCTTATGAACATTAAAATACTTAAGTGAATCATCAATCAAATTAGTTCTTAAGTCAAAAATTAGAAAAGAAACTTTATCTATGATGGCATTCACCATAGATTTAGGAATACGTTGATATGTGGTAGTATCAAGTAGCATTTTCTCCATTTGTGTAACATACAAATCTTTATCTAAAACAACAATGCCGCCTCCTTTGTCGGCTTGTTTAATGATCAATGAATGTAGGCTTTTTAAATCTTGCAAAGCTCTGTACTCTCCAGTAGTCAGATTATAAAATGACATGTTACAAACAGATAAAGCATTCAACTCCCTAAAAGCAATCTCTCATGCATCAATAAAACGTTGAATACCTATGGGTGTAGCTTAAAAGTACTAGGTTGTCTATACATACAGGCTTAGATATATGTATTGGTGTTGCCTGCAGAAAAAATACATTTTAGAGAGATTCCTACCCAAAAGTCTTAAATCTTTTAACATTTCTGCAGGATCAGCCCCCCTAGCAGGAATAAATGATAGACCTTTGTTAAGTAAACTGAGTTGTTCTATAGTTAAGTTAAAAGAAGAAATATTAGACTAAGCCTGGGTCTATAGACATCTCTTCTTGGATTGCTGGGCAGCTCCGTCCATTATATGAGCCTTGGGTGCTTTGTTGTTGTAGGTTAGACTTTTGGAGCGAGTCCTGAATGGCAGCACTACCTTCAGCGAGAAATCACATTTCTTTGAGCTCTCTAAAAAAACACTAGTATCTTTCTTACTAGCAGATGATGGAATAACATTTCCAGCAGATATACATGAAATGCTGGATGTATGCGACGTAACCGTAGACTCATACGAAGGTTTGATAGTGTTAAGAGGCTGATCTCCAGCTACAGGAGTTGCAAAGTTGTCCAAAGCAGTAGAGGAAGCGTGTACATTCAAGGCGACATACTGAGCATTCGTAGGCATGGACGCCATAACCGGCCGATCAGCCGGAATACTGGAAGTAAGACCGGAAGCGCTAGCTGCACTGTCAAATGCTTGAATGGTATTCGGAGCAAAATTCAAAGTGCTGTTGCCTTGATTAGGTCTATTAGTAGCTTCTTTGGGCCAAGAAAACACATTATTCTTGGCAAAATCAGCTTCATCTCTATTGAGTTTGGATAGTTTAACGGTCTGCAATTTCTTTTCATATGCTACGTTGTTATCTTGTAATTGACTCATTTTGTTCAGAGTTAGGTCACATGAAAAAGTGTCTAATCTTAGATTCTAGGTCAATGATCTGTGACTTCAGATCTGCTTCTATAGGTAGAAAAAATTCCAGTAAGAGTTCCATATACTTGGAACTAAATTGAAAGTTCAATTCTTGCCACTTATGAAGTAAAACTGGATATGCATCCCCATAAGTGGGGCATATTCAATATTCTCAGTCCACGTGGAATGATCTTGGCTTCCAAAGAAGCTTGCAAATGCAGTCGCTGCCATTGTAACCTTTTATATTTGTACATCAGGTTCTCTAAGCTTTTTATATTGTTGAAAAAATTCAGGTAGACGTTGATTTGTAGAGAAAGTGTCATTCACATCAGCATTTGTCTCCAAATTCAGTAGTGGATTAACTGGAATATCCAAAATCCTTAGAAAACGATGATGGTGTCCACTCATGGACTGTTCAGTTGTAGCATCCTCCATTAGACTGTGTGCCCCTTGACTGAATAAAAGAAAATAGTATAAAAATCAAAAACGGTCGTGGGTAAAAGCAAGGTGCAAAAAGGAGCCCAAACAAAATGAAAGAAAATGCACAGAGCTAGCACACTGAGAACATTTATTGATAGACAAAACAGAAAATGGTGAGTGCTTTCACAACATAAAGTTGCTTCATCAGACAACAGTAAAAGGCTTACACTCTATTTAAATAGTCAAATATCCATTACTCAATTAACTAATTAGGGCTAGCAAGCTGTACAGAATCAAAATCGACAGAAGCTTACCACAGTGAATCCTACAATAAAGATGCACTGTGCATGTAATGTTACACACAAAGTTACTAAACATATGTAACCACACTATATACAGTGTAAAAAAACATATACATACATATACAAGATAAAACAACGACAGTAAGACATATAAAAAGCTAAAAACATCTAGACCCAGGTTTAGTCTTTAATATTTCTTCTTTTAACTTAACTATGGAACAGCCCAGTTTACTTAACAAAGGTCTATCATTTATTCCTGCTAGTAGGGCTGATCCTGCAGAAATGTTAAGATTTAAGACTTTTGGGTAGGAATCTCTCTCTAAAATGTTTTTTTTCTGCAGGCAACACCAATACATATAACCAAGCCTGTATGTGTAGACAACCTAGTACTTTTATTCCAGCTACACCCATAGGTATTCAAAGATGTTCTTCATCTCACATTGCTGCAGTCCTTACACTTGGGTAGTCCGCTGTCCTCGGTCGGCCCAAATATCAAAGTATAAGGCTGACGTCGGTCAAGGCGCATTAGACTGACATCAGGACGTCAGGGTACAAATGCGCATGACCGACGTCATATCCTCAGTCTTTTTTGCCGCATGGTCCGATGCAGAAGCAGCGTTGCAAGTGCCGTTCGGCGTTCTGAAATTTTTCGAATTCGGAGTTTCAGACCGAGTCAAAGTTGGCTAAGTACCCGTTGGGGAATATTTTAGTTTTTCTTGCCTCAGTGGTTTACCGGATGTCAGAAAAAGTGAATAACTGTATTTCTTGTGGGAAACAGATACCGCATAGAGATTATCATACTTTGTGTATTCCTTGTTTAGGGCCTGAGCACGACGTTGTTGGGTGTCGCTTTTGTGCTAGATTCAATAAGCGCACTATTAAGAGAAGGTTAGATTGTGCCAGGTTAGTCTTCGGGAAGCAGTGCAATTATAATATGCCGTCGGATGCTCCGACGTCCGCTTCTTCGAAGAAGCGCAAGGACAAAGCAGCTAAGCCCAGGCAAGAAGAGCCGTCCGTCCCGGACGCCGGTTCTTTCGAGGTGTCGGTGGAGCCGGGGGTTCCGCCGGAGGTTTCTCTGGAGTCCCAGGGGGAGACTTTGTTATTGCAGGATGTGGCCTCTCAGGAGGCAGGTCAGGCTGAAGGGGCTTCTCAGGTTACTGTACTCCCCTCCCTTCCTAGGGTGGTTAGGCCCTCTCCTTCTGATGTCCTTCATGGATGCATCTGCAGTCATAACAACTGGGTTGTCCTGTTGTCAGGCAGCCCTTCAGTCGGCCGGATTCCAAAGTCCGGGTCCGGCTTCGGCTGATGTCGCACTTCACCCAACGTCATCTCTGTTGGTCTCCGGGTATAAAGGCATCAGCCGACGCCATTTTCCTCAGTCTTTCTTGCCGCGTGGCGCCCGAAGCAGAAGCTGTTCGCAAGTGCCGGTCGGTCGGATCCAGAGATTACTTCTACCGAATACTACTTCGAAGACTTCTAAAGCTAAGTACCCCGTTGGGGAACCTTTCTTGCCTCAGCCGATGTCAGAAAAAGTTAATAATTGTTTAACCTGTGGGAAACAAATACCTCATAAAGATTTCCACTCTCATTGCCTGCCTTGTTTAGGCCCAGCCCACGACGTAGCAGCCTGTTCGGCCTGTGCTTCCTTCAACCGACGAACGCTTTGGCGTCAGTCGGAGTTTGCAGAACAGTTTTTCGGTTCTGTTTTTGCGTACATTATGCCGTCGGATCCTCCGACTTCCCAATCTGCCAAAAAACGCAAAGATAAAGACTGACACTCGCGGTCCGCGGTTTCGGCCGAAACCACGGTTAAGCAAGCCGCGAGTGTCTCGGTTTCGGCCGAAACTGAGAAAACTGCTCAAAGTACAGCTGAATCTATCTCTACAACTGAGGCCCCTGCTACCACTCTTGAATCGGCCTCAGAAATTTTATCCACTACGGTGGTTGCCACTGATTTATCAGACACCATTCCCTTGGATGTCTCTACCCCAGCACGTGGTGCAGCTAGGCCTCCAGCAGCCATGTCCATTAAGGTCCCAGGGCTAAAGCAGCCAAGACTACTAAAACAGTGCCTGTTAAACCCCCCACTTCCAGGCCCTCTTCTAGTTCTCAAATGCTTACTTTGGCAGAAGATTTAATTTCATTAATCAGAGGATCTCAACCTCACCCTGACAGGGCCTCTCAGCCCCCAGAGAAGAGACCTAGGGCAGAGCCCCCTGAGCCAGTGTCCTCTGATGATTCTGCTGATGAATCAGACATAACTGACCAGCCAGAGGCTCCTTTCTCCAATTTTGAAGATTCTGACGCTGAAGATTCCATTCCAGCTGCTTCCCCACCAGAAGAATTCTCCTTTGGAGAAACCTTACATGCCATGCGAGAGCAGTTCCAATGGCAGCAACAGGATTTTTCAGACTCCAGAAAAAGACTTAGGACCTTTCTGCACCTTCCACAGCACAGGCCCTTAGCTATACCTCCTGTTCTCTCTGTGGTGGATGATGCTTTCAATGATGTTTGCCCCTCTCCAGATTCTTTACCCCAGCCCCTGCCAAACCAGACAGATTTTACAGGGTGCCAGATACTCATCACCACCTTTACAAGGCCCCACTTGCAGACCCGAAACTATATCCCAGGGTCCCAAGGCAGTAGCATGACCATAGCTAAAAACCCTATTCCTTCTGAAAGGGAAGCAAGGTCATTAGACAGATGGGGTAAAAGGTCTACACTTCAGCTACTCTCTCAGCTAGAGCTTTAAACTGTCAGTTTCACATGATACAATACCAAGAGTTTATGCTTGATCAATTAACTAAAAAGCTAACCACTGATGAATCTCTTGATAAGAAATATGTATTAGAAATGGTAAATAACATACAACAGGTTAGTAACCATTCCTTAAAATGTGGCTATGATGCACTGGAGGCTTCATTTAGATCAGCCATGACTGGCACAGTGATAAGAAGGCATGCATGGCTAAAAGAGCAAGCTTTACCGGATCATGTTAAAGCTAAGTTGCTAGATGCACCTATGGATAAGACAAGTTTGTTTGGTACACCTGCCCAGCAGGTTATGAAGAAAATGGAAGAAAAGGCAAAGTCTGTCCAAACGGTTAAAGATTTCTTGCAAGTACAACCCCCAAGGTTTAGCAGGAACTGGCCTGCCAAAAATTGGTCCTTTCCTGACTCCACAAGATCTCAAAGGGGCAGGAGCAGACGTTCCAGAGGCAGAAACCAATCTAGAGGAGGTGCCTACAGAGGACGACAGTGGCAAGGTAACAACAGAGGCACAGACACAACCTCTGCCACTACATCAACACAACCACAGTGACTTAACCCTAAATCCGCCTACCAGGGAACAAATAGCAGCTCCTTTAGGCGGAAAGTTAACCTTATTTTCAAAGAACTGGCACTACATAACAAAAGACAAGTGGATTCTACAAACCATAGATCAAGGCTACCGGTTCCACTTCCACACTTTACCAGTCAAAAGAGGAATGCCAAATCTACCTCCAAATCAAAAAACAGAGGCTCTACAACAGATAATGGAGTTAGCAAACATGAGAGCTGTGGAAAGAGTGCCAACAGCAGAGCAAGGAAAGGGTTCTACTCCAGACTATTCCTAGTTCCAAGAAAGGAAAAAAGTTGGAGACCAATTCTCGACCTGTCCACCTTAAATACATACATCATTGTCCCAAAATTCAAGATGCTGACCTTACAGCAACTTCTTCCCATGCTGGGCAAGGAGTGTTGGCTGGTAACTCTAGATCTCAAGGAGGCATACCTGCACGTCCCCATTCGACCAATCTGCAGAAGATACCTCAGATTTCTTGCAGGATCAGAGCACTATCAATTCTCAGCATTGCCCTTTGGCTTATCTACTGCGCCCAGAGTATTCACAAAATGCCTGGCATCAGTAATCGCCCATTGCAGACTACAGGGAATTCAAATTTACCCATACCTGGACGACTGCTTACTACAAGGGGACAACAAAAGCAAGCTGACAACAGATTTACAAAGGGTCATTTACTTGCTACAAGCACTGGGATACACAGTCAATTTACAAAAGTCAAGGCTGATACCATCCCAAACAAGGACCTTCTTGGGCGCGGAATTGGACACAGTGAAACAAATGGCATTCCTAACTACAGAAAACAAAAGAACTCCTCTTTACTTCTTGGCACTAACAAAACTGAACAAGATAACAGCAAGGAAAGTACTCCAGGCCTTGGGCTTCATGGCATCATGCATAATCTTGGTCCCATTTGCCAGACTACATATGAGAAAACTACAGTGGTACCTAAAGAATTTATGGTCCCAACACAGACACAGCCTGGAAACAGAAATCCCACTAATTCCATGCTTAAAACAGGAGCTCCTATGGTGGGCTCAGGCATGCCAGTCAAACCCAGGCCTACCCTTTCGCAGATGTCAAGCAAGCCAGACCATCACAACAGACGCTTCAGACCTAGGATGGGGGGCCCACATGCTGGACAAATGTGTGCAAGGACTCTGGACACAGGATCAACTTCACCTGCACATCAACCTAAAAGAAATGCTGGCAGTAAAACTGGCAATCCAAAAGTTCAAACCATTTCTCAGAGGGCCAGTTGATGATAAGGACAGACAACACCACAGTCATGTGGTACATCAACAAACAGGGAGGCACTCATTTATACCCCCTATGCAGAATGACTTTGGAGCCGTGGACCCTGGCACTCAGCTACAACATCCAGTTACAGGCAATATTTGTACCGGGAAAAGAAAATACTCTAGCAGACATACTAAGCAGAACCACTTCGGATGCCCACGAATGGAAGCTGCACCCGGACATCTTCAAAACCATCTCAAAGAAATGGGGAATGCCTCAGATAGATCTATTCGCATCGCCTCTCAATCACCAGCTCAAAAAATTCTGCACAAGGACATTCCACCCACTAGCATGGAAAGTGGATTCGCTCTCCTTCAGCTGGAAAGGCCTAACAGCATATGCATTCCCACCTCTTCCCTTGATACACAAAGTACTACTAAAAATCAAGGAAGAACGCCCAAGGATAATCCTGATAGCTCCAAACTGGCCAAGACAACACTGGTACCCACTACTGAGGAGCATGTCTCGGAACAATATGTGGCCAATTCCCCTGATGCCTTTGATGTTAACTCAGAACAACTACAGCATCATGCATCCAAACCTAAAAACGTTACAACTGACTGCATGGAACATCACATAGCAGCAGCTAACACAGAGCTTTCCCAAAGAGTTAAAGACATTATTCTTGAAGCACGCAGACCTTCAACAAGAAGGAACTATGCTGGAAAATGGAAAAGGTTTGTCATTTGGAGTACTGAAAGAGGAAAAGATGTGTCAAACATAGATATGCCTAACATTCTGGAGTACCTGGCCGAACTTCTTCATTCAGGCCTGTCCTACTCCTCCATCAAGATACATGCATCAGCTATTTCAGCAGAATACAGCTTTGATCCACCTGTTTTTTCGCACCCTTTGCTCAGGCAGTTTCTCAGAGGAATCAAGAATGTAAAACCTCCAAGGAAGCCACCATTACCAGCTTGGGACTTAAACTTTGTGCTAGAAAAGTTGACACTATCACCCTTTGAACCAGCAGCAACAGCAGACCTACAACACCTGTCATGGAAAACTGCTTTCCTACTGGCAATTACTTCAGCAAGGAGGGTTTCAGAACTACAGGCCTTAATGGCGGTGCAACCCTTCCTAATCTTCCACCAAGATAGTGTCCATGAGGACTAATCCTACATTTATGCCTAAGGTGGTATCCAGAGTGTCTTTAAACCAGGCAATCCACCTACCTACCTTCTTTCCCAACCCACAAAACAGAGGGAAAGAATACTGCATACCTTGGATGTACATAGACAGCTACGCTACTACTTGGACAGAACAAAAATAGCAGAAAGACTGACCAACTTTTCGTAGCTTATGCAACAGGAAGGGAAGGAAAAGCTATTTCCAAACAGACAATCTCCAAATGGATAGGAAATTGCATACGATTCTGTTACTCCTTCCATGGAAAACCAATTCCACAGAACATAAGACCTCATTCTACAAGGGCAACAGCCACTACCACAGCCTTCTTACGAGGAGTGGCAACCAAAGACATTATTGAGGCGGCTACTTGGACCTCCGTGCATACATTTGCCAAGCATTACAATTTGCCTCTATTTTCCAGATCCCGAGCAGGGTTTGCCACTGCTGTACTGCAAGGGATCCTAAACGCACCATAATTTACCTTTATCCTCCTCTTCTAGTTGGCTATGGTATTCTACCCAGTTGTTATGACTGCAGATGCATCCATGAAGGACATAGTACAGTTTTGTACCTACCATAAATGTAGATGTCCGAACTGGATAGCATCTGCAGTCAGGATTACCCTCCTTCCCTTTGTGGTACTCCTAGGGTGTTTACCCTCCTAATAGCTAGCTGGTGGGGGGGGAGTCTTTTATGGTGTATTTGTTTGTATATATGTACATACATGCTTATGTTTGTGTTTACCTCTATCTTTTTGGAAACATTGGCATCTATCCAAAATTTTAGCCTTCAAGAGGGCTACTGGCATCTGGGGCAAGAAACACTGAGGAAAATGGCGTCGGCTGATGCCTTTATACCCGGAGACCAACAGAGATGACGTCGGGTGAAGTGCGACATCAGCCGAAGCCGGACCCGGACTTTGGAATCCGGCCGACTGAAGGGCTGCCTGACGACAGGACAACCCAGCTGTTATGACTGCAGATGCTATCCAGTTCGGACATCTACATTTATGGTAGGTACAAAACTGTACTTTTCCAAGGCTTCTCCCAGAGGCAGGCCAGGTTTAGCTTCAGTTGGTGTCACTCCTAGTTCTTCAGGATCTGTGCCCAAGAAGCATATGCTTAAAATGGCAGAAGATTTGATTACTTTGATTAGAGGTTCTTTGCCCCCTCCTGATAAGAGACCTAGGGTGGAACCTGAGTTGGGGAGTTTTGAGCAGGCTTCGGATGTTTCAGAGTCTTCGGCTGAAGACTTGCAGGAGTATTCTCCTTATTCTGATTCTGATGTGGATGATTCTACTCCTTCTGCTTCTCCTCCTGAGGATTTTTCTTTTTCAGAGACTCTTCATTCCATGAGGGAGCATTTTAAGTGGGAAGGTCAGGACTTCTCTGATTCCAGGAAAAGGCTTAGGGAATTTTTGTTTTTGCCCCAGCATAGGCCTTTGGCTATACCTCCTGTTCTGGATGTTGTGGAAGATGTGATTGCAGAGGCTTCCCTTAATCCTGATTCTTTGCCTCCTGCTCCTGTTAAACCGGATAGGTATTACAGGGTGCCTGAAGCTCATAAGTATCTTTTTAAGTGTCCTAGGGCGGACCCAGAAACTGTTAGTCAGGGGCCTAAGGGTGTTAAGGCTTCTGTTGATAAAAATCCGGTTCCTCCAGATAAAGAGGCCAGGGCTTTGGATAGGTGGGGAAAGAAAGTCTATACTTCTTCCACCCTAGCTATGAGGGCTTTGAATTGCCAGTTTCACATGTTGAAATACCAAAACTATCTACTTTCTCAACTGAAGTCTAAGGTAGATGCTCTGGCGGAAGGTATTGAGTGTAAAGAGTTACAAGATTTAGTACATGTTTCTGAACAGGTGGGTAAGCATTCTTTGCAATGTGGTTTTGATGCTGTACAGGCCTCGTCTAGGGTGGCTGCCACTGGGTCAGTTCTTCGCAGGCACGCCTGGCTGAGGGATCAGAATTTATCTGACCATGTTAAGACAAGGATTTTAGATGCTCCTTTACAATCTGATGTGTTGTTTGGTTCACCTGTTGAGGCAGACTTAAAGAAAATGGAAGACAAGGCTAAGTCTATGCAGACTGTTAAAGATTTTTTGCAGGTTCAGCCTCCAAAGTTTAGTAGAAATTGGCCTACCAAGGGGGGGATGTATCCTTCTTACGATTCCCAGTCTAGGGGTAGATCTAGACGTGGTAGGGGCAGAGCTCAGGGCTCTTTCAGGCCTAGAACAGGGAGTTCACCTGCACAGTCTTCGGGTGAGGGCAGGGGTCAGTCCTTTCGTAAACAGACCCAATGACCTACCTTTTCAACTGCCAGAGCCTTCTCGTCTGGCAGCACCTTTGGGCGGAAGGTTGGCACTTTTCAAGGAAAATTGGAGTTTAATTACCCAAGACAGATGGGTATTGGATATCATACACCAAGGTTACAGGTTTTATTTCCATACCTTGCCTCCTTTCAAAGGCATGCCAGACGTTCCTCCTCAGCAAAGAATAGAGGCTCACAAACAAATTTCTCTGCTACTTCAAATAGGGGCAATACAGCCGGTCCCTATGCCAGAAGTGGGCCTAGGATTTTATTCTCGCCTGTTCCTAGTACCAAAGAAGGGGAACACGTGGAGACCAATTTTGGATTTATCTATCCTCAACACTTATCTGGACATTCCCAAGTTCAAAATGTTGACGTTACAGCAGCTTTTACCTCTGCTGGGCAAAGATCATTGGATGGTAACTTTGGATCTCAAGGAGGCTTACCTTCATGTTCCTATCAGACTGAGTTGCAGGAAGTATCTGCGTTTTGGCTGGGACTTCTCATTATCAGTTCTCTGCATTGCCCTTTGGCTTATCTACTGCCAGAGTGTTCACGAAAGTTCTGGCTCCAGTGATAGCTTTCTTCAGGCTAAAAGGAATACAGATCTATCCTTATTTGGACGATTGCCTGATTCTGGCTCAAGGAAGGACGAGCTTCTTCATCATTTGGAATATGTGATAGCAGTGCTAAGATGCCTGGGGTATTCTGTGAACGAAATAAAGTCCAGTCTAGTACCCTCTCAGGACATGTGCTTTCTGGGTGTAAGACTGAATACAGCATCCCAGATGGCCTTTTTGACCCCGGACAAACAAAAGAATCTTTCCCTTTACTTTCATCAATTGTCTCATCAGTCCAGGCTGACTGCAAGGACAGTCCTTCAAGCCTTGGGGTTCATGGCATCTTGTATTCTGGTGCTTCCCAATGCCAAACTGCATATGAGGAAGCTACAATGGTATCTCAAAAATGTATGGACACAGCACTGCCAGGATCTGGACACTGTCATTCAGATAATACCTTGCATTCAAAAGGAATTTTTGTGGTGGGCTCAGGAATGTCACCTAAACAAGGGACTCTCTGTGACCCGGCTAGAGGCGAGTCAGGTTCTAACGACAGATGCCTCAGACAAAGCTTGGGGAGCTCATCTACATGGAAAGTGGATACAAGACAAGTGGCCTGCCAGACTACAACATCTACATATCAACTTGAAGGAGATGTTAGCAGTCCAGTTTGCATTAATAGCTTTCAAGGATTTACTTCTTCCAGGGCAGGTGTTGATTCTAACAGACAACACAGCTGTCATGTGGTACATCAACAAGCAAGGGGGAACACATTCTTATCCTCTATGCAGGCAAGCAATGATTTTGTGGGAGACTGCTCTCCGTTTACAGCTACATCTTCAGGCAAGGTTTCTGCCGGGAGCACAGAACTCCTTAGCAGATGTGTTGAGCAGACGAATTATGGATCCCCACGAGTGGAAATTGGATCCTCATGTATTTCTAAAATTGACAGTGTCATGGGGAACTCCAGACATAGATCTGTTCGCTTCTCCACTAAACCACCAGCTGCCAAAGTTTTGCACGAAAAGGTTTCATCCCACAGCTTGGAAAGTGGATGCTCTTTCTTTCAATTGGAGCAATCTTCATGTGTATGCCTTTCCACCTCTGCCTCTCCTCCCAAAGGTACTTCTAAAGGTCAGACAGGACAAGCCAAAGATGATTTTAATAGCTCCAGATTGGCCTCGACAGCACTGGTACCCATTACTGAGAAGTCTGGTACGGGAGCCTCCATGGCCTTTGCCTTCGATTCCACACCTGTTGTCTCAGGAGAACAGTCATTTACTCAATGTCAAGCTTCACTCTCTTCACCTAACAGCCTGGCATATTCTGTTTTGAACCATAGAGGGTCTCAACTTCCACAGCAAGTTTTGAATGTTATTTTGGAAGCTAGAAGGCCTAGTGCAAGGAAAGTGTGCGCAGATAAATGGAAGAGATTTTTATTTTGGAGTGCAGCAAAGGATTTTGATGTCTCTGAGCCTAATTTAAGTGTGGCTCTTCAATATCTTACTGAGTTACTGGACAAAGGTTTGTCCTTCTCTTCTATTAAGGTTCATGCTGCAGCAATTTCGGCTCACTATGACTGTGACCCACCATTGTTTTCTCATCCTTTGTTCAAGCCATTTCTTAGAGGGGCAAAGAATACAAGACCCCCACGTAGAGCTCCTACTCCTGCTTGGGATCTCAATTTTGTGTTGGAGAAACTCACTCTACAACCTTTTGAGCCTGCAGCTACTACAGAGTTGAAATATTTATCAAGGAAGACTGCTTTTTTGTTGGCTATTACCTCTGCAAGAAGGGTTTCTGAATTGCAGGCCCTTATGGCGGTTGAGCCTTTCTTAATTTTCCATAAGGATAGGGTATCTTTGCGTACTAATCCTTCCTTTATGCCTAAAGTGGTTTCTAGTGTGGCTTTAAACCAAACTATTCATTTGCCTACTTTTTATGCAAATCCCCAAAATAAAGGGGAAAAGATTTTGCACACTTTAGATGTACACAGACAGTTGCGATATTATTTGAGCTGAACTAAAGGGTTCAGGCAGTCTCAGCAGTTATTTGTTTCTTTTGCTTTGAGTTCTCAGGGCAAGCCTGTGTCAAAACAAACTATTTCTAAGTGGATTGGGTTTTGCATTGCTTTCTGCTATTCCCATCATGGTAAGGAGATTCCAGCTGGGATTAGGCCTCATTCCACTAGGGCTACTGCCACTTCAACAGCTTTTTTAAGGGGGGTGGCAACTAAAGATATTTTGGAGGCAGCTACTTGGAGTTCAGTGCATACTTTCTCTAAGCATTATCACCTTCCACTTTACTCTAAATCTAGGGCTGGTTTTGCCACTGCTATTTTACAGGGCATTTTGGCAGCTCCTGCTTCTTTATAGTTTTGCCATCCTCCCTTACCTCTGCTTTGGGATTCTACCCAAGTGTAAGGACTGCAGCAATGTGAGATGAAGAACATAGTACAGTTTTGTACCTACCATAAATGTAGATGTTCGAAGATCCACATTGCTGCAGTCCAATTTACCCTCCCTCCTTCCCCTCTGTATTTAGAGGCGGTTGTGTGGGTTGGGTTGTAAATATTGTGTATATTGTATATATTGTACATATTATTGGTGCAAGGGTGGTTGGTTGGTTGTTTGCTGTCTTTTGGTTTTGACCTTCCTTTTTAGGGTCTTCTGACATCTGGGCCAAGAAAAGACTGAGGATATGACGTCGGTCATGCACATTTGTACCCTGACGTCCTGATGTCAGTCTAATGCGCCTTGACCGACGTCAGCCTTATACTTTGATATTCGGGCCGACCGAGGACAGCGGACTACCCAAGTGTAAGGACTGCAGCAATGTGGATCTTTGAACATCTACATTTATGGTAGGTACAAAACTGTACTTTTTATTGATGCATGTGAGATTGCTTTTAGGGAGTTGAATGCTTTATCTGTTTGTAACATGTCATTTTATAATCTGACTACTGGAGAGTACAGAGCTTTGCAAGATTTAAAAAGCCTACATTCATTGGTCATTAAACAGGCCGACAAAGGAGGCGTCATTGTTTTAGATAAAGATTTATATGTTACACAAATGGAGAAACTGTTACTTGATACTACCACATATCAACATATTCCTAAATCTATGGTGAATGCCATCATAGATAGTTTATTTTCTAATTTTTGACTTAATAACTAATTTGATTCACTTTTTAAGTATTTTAATGTTCATAAGCCTGTTCCCGGGATATATGGTCTACCTAAAATTCGCAAGGACTTATTTCCACCTATGAGACCTATTGTTTCGGGTAGTGGCTGGTGTACTGAGCCTCTCTCCATATATGTAGAAGGGACTTTACATGGTTTTCTGGACAACTGTTATACTATTTTAAAGGACACTAAGATGTTCTTACAGGGCTACATAATAGGATGGAGACTATAGATAGAGATGAGGAATTTGTTCTTGTGACTATGGACATAGAATCTTTGTTTACCAGTATACCAAATGTTTGGGGTGTTAGTATTAGAGATTTTCTTACTATGCACAAACTTTTGACTAATAATACGATACAGTTAATCTGCACCCTATTAGAAATCCTATGTTCCAAGAACAGTTTTTCCTGCAAAAAGTTGGTGTGGCAATGGGCACTGCTTGTGCCAATAGCTACGCCAACTTAGCACTGGTTAGTTGGGAAGAGCAAAATGTTTTGTCTATCACTAATCCATTCTTTGGACAAATACTGCGGTATGTTAGGTTTGTAGATGACATTTTTATGTTATGGAAGGGCTCTGGCTATGATTTAGACCAGTTTTTGGATTACTTGCATTCAACTGATTTTTTAAGGTTTACACAACAGAGTTCAGCCACTGACATAAGTTTTCTTGATGTCAAAATCAGTAAATCTGATTTGAATCCTCTCCGCAGTACTATATCCCATAAACCAACTAGAAAGAACACATTGCTGCATAAATCTAGTATGCACCCTAGACACATTTTTATTTATTTTATTATTTTACATTTGTTGACCGGGTTAGTCCAACTGGATACATATCCATTTTCAGTGGAGACCCGGGGAGAAAAGCTCCAAAGCACAGAGGTACATAAAAAATATAAAATATAAAAATATAGTGACATAAGCTAGGAAATTGAGACAGGCAACATTAAAAATACAAAAATATAACAGTAGGTAAAAAGAAAAAATTCCTAGGAATGTGTTAAGAGGGCAAGTTTTTAGGACACTCAGGCTACATAGTTGTGACAGTGATGCAGTAGCTGCATTGAATAACTTGGAAAATGAGTTTCTGGCTAGAGGATATTCTAGTGCAGATACTGATACAATATCTGATGCCTGGAAGCTTAGAGATACTAGGTGCAAACCTTATTATAATCATAACAGAGCCACCGCAGATGCAACACACAGTGCCACAGAAGAGAATGACTTTAGACTGGTTCTCCAGTTTTCTAGCAACATTAATCAATATGTGGATGTTAAGAAATACTGGTACCTTTTACAAGAAGTTCCTGGCCTTGTAGACAAGGTTGGACTGACTCCACATTTCAGTTTTGAGAATAGTAAGTCACTTAAACAACACCTTTGCCATGGGGAAACATGCAAAAAGTTAACTCACTCTGTTCGCCGTGGAACCTTTCTATGTAGGAGCTGTAGTGCCCGTCAGTTTGTTTATAACAAAAATAATTATGTGCATCCTACCAGGCATTTTTCGTTACATTCTAATCAATATTCAAATTGCAGAACCACTGATGCTGTTTATTTTTGTCAACAATGCCATGCTTATGTAGGCAAAACGAACAGAATGTTGAAAGATCGTATTTTAGAACATGAGAGACATTACCAACTGTAAACAATCCGGTGCTCTGGCCTGTCACGTTATGTCTAATGATAGTTTACATTCATTTTAATTCTTTGATGTCCTTCAAGGATGCATCTGCAGTCATCACATATGGGTTGTCCTGCCTCAGGCAGCCCTTCGGTCGGCCGGATTCCAAAGTCTGGGTCCGGCGTCGGCTGATGTCACCCTTTCCCCGACATCAGAGCGCCTGGGGTATAAAAGCGTCAGTCAACGCCATCTTCCTCAGTGTTTCTTGCCGCGTGGTGCCCGAAGCAGAAGCAGTTCGCAAGTGCCGGTCGGCTAGCTCCTGTAATTCAGCTACTGAAGACTTCAAAAGCTAAGTACCCTGTTGGGGACTCTTTCTTGCCTCAGCCGATGTCAGATAAAGTTAATAATTGCTTAACTTGTGGGAAACAAAGACCTCATAAGGATTTCCACTCTTACTGCCTCCCCTGCCTAGGCCCAGACCATGACGTCTCGGCCTGTTCAGCCTGTGCTTCCTTCAACCGACGCACTCTTAGGCGTTGGGTGGAGTTTGCAGAGGAATTTTTTGGGGCTAGTTTTTCTTACAATATGCCATCGGAGACTCCGACTTCACATTTAACCAAGAAACGGAAGGACAAGGGCCGACACGCAGGCCGTGGTTTCGGCTGAAACCACGGCCAGGCCTACCTACCGCGAGTGTCTCTGTCTCTGCTGAAACAGAGTCCTTGGTACTAACGACCACTGAAACCGCTCGACCGACAACCTCTGCCCCGGAGGCCCCTACTGAGTCTGTTATTGAATTTCCATCAGAAACTGGTGTCCTGGAACCTTCCGACACCATCCCACTAGGCAAAACTACACCAGCACGTGGTGCAGCCAGGCCTCCTGCATCCATGTCCATAAAGGCATTCTCCAGGGCTAAAGCTACTAAACACTCAAAAGCTTTGCCTCCCAGGGTTATCCCTCAGGGACCCACTACAGGTTCTCAGATTTTAAGTTTAGCAGAGGACCTTATTTTCTTAATTAGGGGCTCACAGCCTCATCCGGACAGGGGCTCTCAACCTCCTCTAGACAAAAGGCCCAGGGTTGAGCCCTCTGATCCCCACTCGTCAGATGAGGCCTCTGATGGCTCTACTCTCTCGGACCTACCAGGAGTAGGCTTTTTCGGCCTACGAGGATTCTGATGCAGAGGAATCTATCCCCTCTGCCTCCCCTCCTGAAGAGCTGTCCTTCGGGGAGACCCTTCACACTATGAGGGAGCATTTCCAATGGCAGGTCCAGGAATTCTCTGATTCTAGGAAGAGATTAAGGACTTTCTTGCATTTACCTCAGCATAGGCCTTTAGCTATTCCCCCTGTTTTGAATGTCATTGATGATGTGTACTCTGAATCTAGCACAACCCCTGACACTCTTCCGGCTCCTGTCAAACCCGATAGGTACTACAGGGTCCCGGACTCGCATCTTTTCCTTTACAAGGCCCACTCTGCTGATCCAGAAACGATTTCACAGGGCCCTAAAGGGGTTGCAGCCGCCACTACTAAAAATCCACTCCCCTCTGAAAGGGAGTCCAGGGCTTTAGAAAGATGGGGTAAAAAAGTGTATACTTCTGCTGCTCTTTCTATGAGGGCATTAAATTGTCAATTTCATATGATACAGTACCAAGAGTATTTGTTAGATGAATTGCATAAAAAACTTGTCTTCACCTGAACCCCTAGATCGCAAATCACTTCAGGATCTGGTACATAACTCCCAGCAGGTTAGCAACCATTTCTTGCAGTGTGGTTATGATGCACTGGAAGCTTCATGTAGGTCAGCTATGACAGGTGCAGTCATACGTAGGCATGCTTGGCTGAAGGAACAATCTCTGCCAGACCATGTTAAAGCAAAGCTTCTGGATGCTCCACTGGAAAAGCAAAAGTTATTTGGCTCCACTGCTCAGGAGGTCTTAAAGAAATTTAAAGAAAAGGCAAAATCTGTACAAACAGTCAAAGATTTTCTCCAAGTCCAACCACCAAGATTCAGCAGAAATTGGCCTTCCAAGAATTGGTCCTTTCCAGACACAGAGATTTCAGAGAGGCATGAACAGGCGTGCCAGAGGTAGAGGGCAAGCTAGAGGCTCCTACAGAGGACGTCAATGGCAGCCTCCCAACCAGAGAGGTAGTGCAGGACCTACAACTGCTGCACAAGGACAGACTCAATGACTTTACTTTGACACCGCCAACCAGGGCTCAATTGGAAGCACCTTTGGGCGGAAAGCTTTCTTTATTCTCAGAAAATTGGCACAGTATTACAAGGGACAAATGGACACTACAAATAATAGACAAAGGATACAGGTTCCATTTTCACACATTACCAAAAAGAAAAGGCATGCCTGACCTGCCACCGAATCAAAGGGCAGAGGCTTTGAAACAAATCTCCAACTTAATGCAAATGAAAGCTATAGAAAAGGTTCCTTTTTCAGAACAAGGCCAAGGATTTTATTCCAGACTCTTCCTTGTTCTAAGAAAAGAAAAGCAATGGAGGCCTATTCTCGACTTGTCCGCACTGAATACTTATCTCATTGTGCCAAAATTCAAAATGCTGACTCTACAGCAAGTCCTTCCCATGCTGGGCAAGGGTTCTTGGCTGGTAACTCTAGACCTCAAGGAGGCATACCTGCATGTCCCTATCAGACAAAGTTGCAGAAGACACCTCAGATTTCTTGCAGGTTCAGAGCATTATCAATTCTCAGCATTGCCCTTTGGCTTATCTACTGCGCCCAGAGTATTCACGAAATGCCTGGCATCAGTAATTGCACACTGCAGACTTCAGGGGATTCAAATATACCCATATCTGGATGACTGCCTTATACAAGCGGACAGCCAACAAACTTTGGTAAAACACTTTAATTATGCCATCCATCTACTTCAGGCCTTGGGATATACAGTCAACATTCACAAATCAAGACTTGTTCCATCCCAAGGAATAACTTTTCTGGGGGCGAATCTAGACACAACCACCCAAATGGCTTTCATCACAGAAGAAAAACAGTCAACTACCGGTTTACTTCAAAAATCTGACGAAACAAACTCAACTGACTGCAAGGAAAATCCTGCAGGCCCTGGGTTACATGGCTTCTTGCATTCTTCTGATTCCCCAAGCAAGGCTACATATGAGGAAACTACAATGGTACCTAAGGAGTTTATGGACTCAGCACAGTCACAGCTTGGAAACTTTGATACCACTCATTCCATGCTTTCAAAAGGAATTTCTGTGGTGGGCTCAAGCAAGCCAGTCAGACAGGGGTTTGCCCTTCAGCAAACCAACAGCCAGCCAAACCATTACAACGGACGCTTCAGACCACGGATGGGGAGCGCACATGGAGGGCAGATGCATTCAAGGACTATGGTCACAAAAAGAGCTACGCATGCATATAAACCAAAAGGAAATGCTGGCAGTGATACATGCAATCGAGGCCTTCAAACTCTTCCTGCATCAAGGCCACCTGCTAATAAGGACAGACAACACCACAGTTATGTGGTACATAAGCACGGAGGCACCCATTCCTACCCTCTTTGCAGACTGGCAGTGAATCTATGGGAGGAACTTTCCCTGAAACTCGATATAGAGCTGCAATCCCAGTTTGTGCCAGGAAAGGACAATATACTGGCGGACAGCTTATGCAGAAATATGGATGCACACGAATGGATGCTGCACCCAGACATCTTCCTTCAGATAACACAATCATGGGGGAGGCCGGACATAGATCTTTTTGCATCACCCCACAATCATCAGCTGAAGAAATTCTGCTCAAGGACATACCACCCACAAGCATGGAGAGTGGACGCTCTCTCTTTTAGCTGGAGAACTCTAACAGTGTACGGGTTTCCACCTCTTCCATTAATGACCAAGGTCTTACTGAAGATCAGGTCAGAGCAGCCAAAAGTGATTCTAATAGCTCCGGACTGGTCAAGACAGCACTGGTACCCACTGTTAAAGAGCATGTCACGCACGAAACCATGGCCTCTTCCTCTGTGGCCACTTCTACTGACACAGCACAATTACAAAACTCTGCATTCCAACCTGAAAACCTTGCAACTAACAGCCTGGAAAATACCTTGACTCCTCCCCAGGATAACCTATCCAAGAGAGTGAAGGATATCATCATGGAAGCTCGCCGGCCTTCCACAAGAAAGGCATATTCAGCAAAATGGAAAAGATTTCACACTTGGAGCACCACAAAGGGCCTGGATGCTACAGTGATGAACATGGCACATATCCTGGAATACTTGGCAGAAATGCTCCACAGTGGCCTGTCTTACTCTTCCATTAAAATTCATGCTTCAGCAATTTCAGCAGAATATAATACTGACCCACCTGTCTTCTCTCATCCTCTCCTAAGACAGTTTCTAAGAGGAATTAAAAACATCAATCCTCAAAGGAAACCACCAGTGCCTACTTTGGGACCTTAACTTCGTGTTGGAAAAACTAACATTGCCTCCCTTTGAACCAGCAGCATCTGCAGAACTACAGATCTGAAGTAGGATATTCATTTGTCTGCAACCTGTGGGTTATGGATCCGATATCGGATCCGAACCGGCATAGTTTCCAGCTATGGATCCAAGCTCTCAGCTCCTCCCCTCACCCATAATGCCCTGCTCTACCCTCATGACCTCAGATCTTGTTTGCCGCGCTGGTAACTGGATGTGGTTTCTATAGCTCTCAGCTAAGTGGAATTTTCTTGTACTAAATTAGAATATTTTTGCTTTCTTTAAACTTTTTTGTGTGAAAGTTGTAGGTTTCCTATTTTTATTGACTGTTTTTAGTTTAATTTTATTTACAGTAGTATATTTTATTCCCTCCCCTCGCTGGTACGTAGAGTGTGTGTGAGGCCTGTGTGCTTTTTATAGTTTATTGTTTTAAGTTACTTCTGTAACTTTTGGTTAATTTTTGACTATGGCTGACCAGCCTAAGTCATTTTTCTCTAAATGCTCCGAGTGTGGCCATAAGCTCTCACCGGCTGATGGCCACACTCGGTGTGTTAGTCTTGGGGTTGAACACCTCACATCTGGCTGTTCCATTTGTGCAGGGTTCAACCCCAGGGCACTGAGGGAGCGGAGGTCCAAGCTGGTCTTGGCGGGTCTGTTACCGCCGGACTCGGCTCCGACCCCGCTCCTTCGGGACTCCTGCGGCTGCAGCTGTTCCCGTAGCACCCCTCCTGCTCCTGGGACTCAAACTCCCGCTTCAGGACAGGAGAGGGATGCATCTAAAAGGACCGGAGGAGAAGCACCAAGCGGCGGGCCGAGACCTCTGTTTCGGCCCGCCAGCCAAGCGGGCTTCTCCCGGCTCCTTGTTGAGCGGTCTCCTCCTTCTCGGCTCCGGTCACCTGTGTGCTTCTCACCGGGTCCTGAGGAGGAGGAGACCCGATCTCCGAGGCTATCGAGGAGGCATTCCAGGCCTACCTCGGTAGCCTCGCCGAGATCTACCCATAGCCTCGATGCTGATCTGGACCGGATGATGCGAAGGTTCATCCAGGCCCAGATGCAGATGGGAGTGCTCTTGCCTCCCCCCCCTCCGGGGGGGAGCTCAACACCCTTTTTCAAGCCTATTGCTCCTTCTCCGACCCGCTTCCCGGGTTCGGAGCAGCTGGAGCCGAGCAGCCGAGCCGGGGAGGTCGGAGCCGATAGTACTGGGTACCGGATCCGACCATGCCCACGAGTGCGTCGGACCCGATCTCTCGGAGCCTGGATCCGAGCTTCGGATCCGGGGGGATCAGTGCTCCTTCGGCGCCGTCTGTGTCGGAGCGCACTGTCCTTCGGATCCGAGTGCTTGGCGCCGCTCCGATCCACTCTTCGGATCCGAGGGGAGCCGATTGTCGGATCCTTTGGTCGAGGTCGGCTCCTTCGGCTTTTGATGTAGTGGAGAGGGCTCTGTTGAGGGTTTCGGACCCCGGCACTTGCTTCGCCCGCCCCGCTCCCTCTGCACTGGGCCAGGCTTCCACCATCCGGCCCCTGGGACAGCCCGCTCTGTGCCCCAAGTTGCTCCTATGGAGCAAATTGCTGCTTGCGAGGACTCCTCTGACAGCCCCCAGAGGAGGCTCCTCGCAAGCATACGCAAAGGAGGCACATTGACTCCTGAGTCTCTCACTGAAGACACGGACTTGGAGGAAGGGAAGGCTCCCACGGTCACCCCCCGAGGATGCCTCCCTCGGAGACATCATGGAAATGCTCCGTATCAGGGGGGGTGGTCTGCCCCAAGTCTTCCTCGGACGAGTCCGTGTTCTTGGAGGCATTCGAAACGGGCCCGTCTACCTCTTGGGTGTCCCCCCCTGCCGACCCCCTGGTGGACCTTATTACCACCAGGGCGTGGAAGGAACCGGACACCGTGGAGCCAATTCCCAAAAGACCTGATAAAATCCTTAGCCCGCCTTCTGACAGGACCCATTGGAGTAAGGGGCCTCCTGTAGATGCCATGTTGATGGCGGCGGCCACAAAGAGGGAACTGGCTCAGGAGAGTCCCTCAGTCCACCCACCGAGCAAGGAGTCTCGGATGATGGACCGCTTGGGGAAGCGGATGTTCAGTTCGGCGACCTTTTCGGTAAGGGCGCTGAACTATTTGGCACATGTTATTCGGATGCAGCGAGACCTTATTAAGGAGTACGCTGCATCCCCCCCTGAGTCCATTTCGCGCGAGGACAGAGCTCTGCACTCCACCAAAATGGCCACTCTTAGGTCAGTCACAAATACTTCTATGCGGCTACTCTCCCATGCTACGGAGGGCGCCGCTAGAGCTGCGGGGACAGGACTGGTCACTAGACGTCAGGCCTGGCTCCGCCACTGCGATTTTTCTGAGCCCTTCAAGGCGTCGTTTGCGAACGCCTTTGATGGTTCTGCTCTGTTTGGCAAGACCGTTCGCGACGCTTGACCCAGAGCGAGAAGGACGGAAGACGCTGTCTGCCGTCGAATCCGCTTCTCTGCACCCCAGAGGCCCTATTCTAGGAACCAAAAGGGTCAGAAGAAGATGTGGTTCCGAAGTCGCAGCAGTCCCAGCCTGCTCGGACAACCAGTCCTTCCGTGGCAGAGGAGGACAGGGAGGACGCCGCCCTAGAGGCAGAGGGGCTCCCAGAAACTTCGGGTCCAGGGAACCTTTCCCTGAACGGCCGCAGCAGCCCTGAGGCTGCCCGACTGCTCTACTCTGGAGGCAGTCGGGGACGTTCCGGGGCACCTAGCGGCATGGGAGTCCATAACATCGGACCGCTGGGTTCTCCAAATCATATCCAGGGATATCGCATTCCTTTCCTTCACCTTCCAAAGATGAAGTCCCTCCCAGACGTACCACCCGGTCAAAGGGAGGCCGCTTTAGCAGAAATTGGCCATCTGCTAGAGAAAAGAGCCATCCAGCCCGTTCCCCAGACCAGATCGGATCAGGGTTCTACTCCAGGTTCTTTTAGTGCCAAAAAGACGGGGAACTAAGACCAATCCTAGACCTCTCTCTCCTGAATCTGGCAGTCCCCAAAGAAAAATTCGAATGGTCACTCTACAATCTATTCTCCCCTTCTGGGAGAATGCCACTGGATGTGCTCGATAGATCTCAAGGACGCGTACTACCACATCCTAATGGACAGACGCTCAGGAGGTTTCTCCGCTTCGGCTGGGAGCCAGTCACTACCAGTTCGGGTCCTTCCCTTTGGTCTCACCACAGCCCCAGGGTGTTTACCAAAGTACTAGCAGTGGTAGCGGCCCACCTGAGGCTTCAGGGGTGCAGGTCTTTCCCTACCTGGACGACTGGCTCCTTACCGCCCCAACAAGGCATCTACTTCTCTCGGCGAGACTCCTTTCTCCATCTTGCTCCATTTCTGGGCATCACAATAAATACACAAAAGTCCAACCTGGCACCCACTCAGCTCTTAGATTTCATAGGGGCCAGACTAGACACAAGGAGTTTACGAGCCTTCCTCACTGCGGACAGAGTTCTAAATCTGCAGCTCCAGGTGCGGGCCATTCTCCATTCATGTTCTGTTCCAGCGGAGTTGGTCCTGAGGGCTCTAGGGTCCATGGCTTCGTCGATAGCACTTCTTCCTCTTGCCAGGCTCAATATGCATTCTACAGTGGACGCTCTTAGTACAGTGGTCATACCTTGCTCTCCCATGTATCATCCCATAGCGATCAGCAAGGCTTGCAAGCGGTCCCTCTTGTGGTGGCTCCACTCCCCGGATCTCCACGAGGGTCGCCCATTTTGTGCTTCTCCCCCTCTCGCCACGGTGACCACGGACGCCTCCCGCCTCGGGTGGGGGGGGCACTTTGCGGGCCGGACAGTCCAAGGCACGTGGAACGATTCAGAGACCTTACTGCATATCAATGTTCTAGAGATGAGAGCAGTGCTCTTAGCGTTGCTAGCACTTCAGGACTTTCTTCCCTTGGGAACAATTGCGATTCAATCGGACAATATGTCTGTTGTCTGGTACATCAACAAGCAAAGGGGAACAAGGTCTTACCCTCTTTGTCGAGAGGCCATGAGAGTTTGGGAATGGGCAATCTCCACCAATCGCTTTCTCATAGCAACGCACATTCCGGTCGGTCCAACATCCTAGCGGACAAGCTCAGTCGCACCATTCTGACCCCTTACGAGTGGTCTCTCAATTGTCAAGTAGCGGAACGCATATTCGCACGGTGGGGAACCCTTCATGCGATCTTTTGCCTCTCCCTCAAACACCAAGTGCGACAGTTTTTCGCTCTGATACCTCCTCCCGGAGGTACCCCAAGAGACGCTCTGGTGCATGCTTGGCCACCCGGTCTTCTGTATGCCTATCCACCCTTGCCTCTGATGCTGCAAGTTCTTCAGAAAGCCTCTCGGGTGGGTTGCAGAATGATTCTCATTGCTCCGTTCTGGCCTCGACAGATCTGGTTCCCCTTCCTAAGGTCTCACTCGGTGAATCCTCCTTGGATTCTAGATCCTATCCCGGATCTAATATCCCATCCATCCTGCATTCCTCCTCCGAACCTGGACAGCCTGAAGCTGACCGCTTGGCTGCTCCAGTTCCACTCTTGATAAGGACTTCCGGTATCTCTTCACCGGTAAAGGCTATTTTGGTGGCGGCTCATAAACCATCCACTAGAAAGGTTTACTGAAGCAAATGGAAACGTTTCTCTGTGTGGGCGGAGCGGCAAGGCCTAGATCCCTTCACGGTTCCTCTCCCCGTAGTGCTTGATTTTCTAACCTCTCTCTTTAATGATGGTGCCAGCAGTTCCACAGTCAAAGTTCAACTGGCGGCAATTTCTCACTATCACATTGGTCAAGAGTCTAATCCTCTTATGTCAGCCAAATTGTGCAAAACTTTTCTTAAAGGTACTTTCCTTCTCAGGCCCCTATTAAGCAAGCAGTTCCTCCTTGGGACCTTTCTTTGGTCTTACAGGCCTTGATCGCTCCCCTTTCGAGCCAGCTACAGTGGACCTCAAATTCTTGTCTTACAAGACAGCCTTTTTGGTAGCCATTACATCCGCCAAGAGAGTTTCTGAACTTCAAGCTTTATCAGCTAAACCTCCTTACTTGGTTTTTTATCCGGACCGTGTCTCCCTCAGGACCAACCCGTCCTTCCTTCCTAAAATCGCTTCTGAAGCAAACATCAATCAATCCATTAACCTCCCTGTTTTCTTCCCTAAGTATGAAAACAAAGGTGAATATAGGCTTCACTCACTAGATGTTCACAGGCAACTAAGATTTTATCTCAACAGGACAGCTGGTCATAGGCAATCCGACCAGCTGTTTATTTCCTTTGCAAAATTCAATTTGGGCAAGCCAATTTCCAAAGTTTCTCTGTCCCGCTGGATTTCACAGTGCATTTTATTGGCTTATCAAGCCAGGAAGGCCCGCACCGGAGGGTGTTCATGCCCATTCAACCCGGTCAGTATCTACCTCAGCAGCCTTCAAGGCTAGGATTCCTCTGGATGATATTTGTGCAGCAGCTACATGGGCTTCATCTCATACATTTATTTCTCACTATAAGTTGGATCTTGCATCCAGGGGTAGAGCATCCTTTGTCTCATGGTGCTCCGGAATATCCTTCCATGATGGCCGCCCAAGATTCAGGTAGCTGGGGACTCTGTCCCACAGGTTGCAGACAATGAATATCCTACTTCAGATTTAGAAGTTATGTACTCACCATAACGTTCCATCTGAGTAGGTGTATTCATTTGTCTGCAACCATCCCGCCCTCCTATCCCCCTGGCCTTTCAGTTTCCTGCATATTACTTGTTACCCTTTTGAGGGTATTGTTGCTTTGGCAAACTCGATCTGAGGTCATGAGGGTAGAGCAGGGCATTATGGGTGAGGGGAGGAGCTGAGAGCTTGGATCCATAGCTGGAAACTATGCCGGTTCGGATCCGATATCGGATCCATAACCCACAGGTTGCAGACAAATGAATACACCTACTCAGATGGAACGTTATGGTGAGTACATAACTTCTAATTCCTGTCTTGGAAGACTGCCTTCCTTCTGGCCATAACCTTAGCAGGAAGAGTATCCGAGTTACAGGCCCTCATGGCAGTACAGCCATTTCTTATTTTTCATCAGGACAGAGTCTCATTGAGAACCAATCCTTCATTTATGCCAAAGGTGGTATCCAGGGTCTCATTGAACCAAGCTATTCACCTGCCTACCTTCTTTCCAAATCCACAAAACAAAGGGGAGACACTTCTGCATACCCTGGACATTCACAGACAGTTGCGCTACTACTTGGACAGAACTAAAACTTACAGAAAAACTGACCAGCTGTTTGTAGCATATGCTGCTGGTGCACAAGGAAAAGCAATTTCCAAACAGACAATTTCAAAATGGATAGGGAATTGTGTTCGATTTTGTTACTCCTTTCATGGCAAAACTGTGCCAGCTAACATTAGGCCTCATTCCACCAGAGCCACAGCCACCTCCACAGCCTTCTTAAGAGGGGTGGCTACCAAGGACATTTTAGAAGCTGCTACATGGAGCTCCGTGCATACATTTTCCAAGCATTACAATTTACCTTTATATTCCAGATCCAGAGCAGGCTTTGCTACGGCAGTCCTGCAGGGCATTTTAGCTACACCATCCTTTACATAGATCCTACCA
The DNA here is from genome assembly GCF_019279795.1 of Protopterus annectens. Classification (NCBI taxonomy): domain Eukaryota; kingdom Metazoa; phylum Chordata; order Ceratodontiformes; family Protopteridae; genus Protopterus; species Protopterus annectens. The sequence goes on from NC_056733.1 coordinate 630,954,826, forward strand.
CCCCCAGATTGGCTATGGTATTCTACCCATATGTGATGACTGCAGATGCATCCTTGAAGGACATAGTACAGTTTTGTACCTACCATAAATGTAGATGTCCGATAGGTATGCATCTGCAGTCAGGTTTACCCTCCCTCCTTCCTCTCTGTGGTAATTCTTGGGTACTTATCCCTCTCATAGCTAGCTGGGGTTATCTATTATGGTGTATTTGTTTTATATATGTATATTTCTATATATATTTCTGTGCACGTTTGGAATTTATTGCATTTCTCCAAATTTAGCCTTCCTTAGAGGGCATCTGGCATCAGTGGCAAGAAAAACTGAGGAAGATGGCGTCGGCTGACGCTTTTATACCCCAGGTGCTCTGACGTCGGGGAAAGGGCGACATCAGCCGACGCCGGACCCAGACTTTGGAATCCGGCTGACCGAAGGGCTGCCTGAGGCAGGACAACCCATATGTGATGACTGCAGATGCATACCTATCGGATATCTACATTTATGGTAGGTACAAAACTGTACTTTTTGCAGCATATTTATACGAACCCTAGGGGTGGTGACACAAAATATTACAGAGGGGCATGAGCAAAAATGGATACTGAAGCTTAACGCTGAGAAGTTTCCTGGATTGAATGCTGCCACTACTTTGGTTCCCTTTTTGAAGGCTCGACCACTCATGCACTGATTTCAAGATCTTTTAGAAGACATTTTAGATGTTTTTAGCTTTTTATATGTCTTACTGTCGTTTTATCTTAAATATATATGTATGTATATTTTTTTACACTGTATATAGTGTGGTTACATATGTTTAGTAACTTTGTGTGTAACATTACATGCACAGTGCATCTTTATTGTAGGATTCACTGTGGTAAGCTTCTCTTGATTTTGATTCTGTACAGCTTGCTAGCCCTAATTAGTTAATTGAGTAATGGATATTTGACTATTTAAATAGAGTGTAAGCCTTTTACTGTTGTCTGATGAAGCAACTTTGTTGTGAAAGCGCTCACCATTTACTGTTTTCTGTTTTGTCTACCAATGAACATTCTCAGTTTGCTAGCTTGGTGCATTTTCTTTCATTTTGTTTGGGTACCTTTTTGGTAATGCCAAAATTCAAAATGCTAGCACTTCAACAGCTGTTTCCTATGCTAGGCAAAGATGCCTGGTTGGCAACCTTAGACTTAAAGGAAGCTTACCTGCACATTCCAGTAAAGGGAATCTTGCAGGAAATACCTACACTTCAGAGCAGGCTTCATGAACTATCAGCTGTTAAGTTGTCTATCTCGTCTTCATTCTTGCTGGTTGGGTTCGGAGCTGATCCTCTGCTCCGATTCTGCCGTCTTCAATAGCTTGAGAGCTGTTTACTGGCTCGAGGCTACCCCATATCCCATGATGCCTGGCGATAGCTACTCCGATCTCGTTTGTCACTTCAGACTGTGAGGTTGTCTTACTGGCTCAGGCTCATATACTTAATTGTATTTTTTTCTATTTTCACTACAATTTATCCCTTATAGTGTACCTAATTTCTTAGTTGTACTTTCTCCTAGATATATTCTTAAATAGCATCTATCCCTCCTGTTTTTTTCTTGAAAACTCGTTTTACTTAGAGAGTTTTCCCTCCCCCTTCCCCTCCCTTCCCTTTACGCGGTATCCGTTTAATTTAGAGGCTAACCCTTTTTTGTATTTTTCTAGTTTAAAAAAAAAAAAAAGTTTTTAGGTAGTGTCTGTAGTAGTAGACTTTGCTTAGTTTCAGTGTGTTAGCTGTATAGTTTATATTGTTTAGTTACACCTGCTAACTTGTGTGTGTGTGTGTGTGTGTGTGTGTGTGTGTGTGTGTGTGTGTGTGTGTGTGTGTGTGTGTGTGTGTGTGGTAACCTGTCCAAGGATATTAGTGTCCTGATTCAAGAAGTGTGACTCATGCTGTCAGAAGATGTCTGACAGATGGTCACACTTCTTGTGTCTATTGTCTGGGCGCTGTGCACCTGCAGAACTTTTGTTCAGTTTGTCATGCTTTCAGCCCAAGAGTCCTGCAGGAGCGCAAAAATAAGTTAATCCTTCAGGGTTTGCTTAAGCCCCAGGATTCACCGGCCAAGGCTCAGCATATGAAATCCTCCAAGCCACCTAAGTCTTCGGCTCCCAGTTCTGAGCTGTCGCTCGGTGAAACTTCACTGTCTACCTCTGCTCCGGCCGGAACTGATGTGCCTACCTCCCAGTCGGCTCCAGCATGTACTCCGTAGCCATCTGGGAGTCGAAAGAGATCTAGGTCTCCCTCCTTTGAGTCGATACGCTCGGCTCCATGGTCACCTCTGCTCCAATCGGAGCACAGTCATAGGTCCTCTCACTCATCTCGGTCCTCTAGACTTGCAGATCAGGACTTGGAGAGAGTGGTCAGTAGGCTGCTGAAATCACAGGTCCTAGTGAAAATGTTGTCCAGCCCTCATCAGGTGTCGGCTCCATCCACTTCTGCAGATATTCCTCCTCAGACTCCTCTCTTGAGCTCGGAGCCGGTGTTCGTTGGGGTTCGAGTCGTGGAACCATCGGCTCCAATACCTTCTTCAGTTCCATAGTCTGCTCCGATCCCTTCCATGGCACTGTCCTTGGAGGGATCTGGGCGCCAAGGGGGCGAGTGGCATCGGACCCTTGTCCTACCCCGTTCTCCCCCTCGGAGCTTTGGCGCAGGTGAGCTCGGCTCCCACATCGGCTTCGGAGCAGTCTCCCTCGGTGCGGAGAGGGATTCCGGTTTCTTCGGAACCGGAGTCTTCCCTGTGTCCAGGCGGGGGCGCCTTCGAGGTCATGAGGAGTGTACTGGCCCCCCGAGTCAGTCCCACGGTCATCCCCATCGACTCCTCCCCCTATGGTGCCTGTCTGCCTATGCACCTCCTCCAGACCCCAAGCATGGGGAACCAGCGCTCCAGAGCACCCCTTTGGGTGTTTCTTCCTCTTCTGAGGCCTCCCCTGATCATTCAGAGGAGCCACCTCGTAAGAGGAAGTGCAAGAGGAAGCACATTGACTCCCCTGAGTCTGTCACATCAGATACTGAGAGGATTCGGAAGGGTCTCAGAGATCCCCCTTTGAAGATGTCTCCTTTTCAGACATTTTGGAAATGCTTAGGCAGAGGGGGAACTGGAATACCCTAACTCCTTCCGAGGATGATTCTGTATTTCTGGACGTGTTTGCTTCCCGACCTTCCACCTCCTGGGTGTCTCCGCCTTTCGACCCAGTTATGTCTGTGGTGGCTCGGAAGGCGTGGTCAGCTCCAGACACAGTGGATCCAACCCCCAGGAGACCTGCTAAATTTATAACTGCACCTCAGGACAAACAGTTTTTGACTAAGGGGCATACCTGTTGATGCCATGGTGGTAGCAGCAGCCACAAAGGAGTTGGCAGAAACTTCATCTGTCCATCCCCCTAACAAGGAGTCTAGGACTATGGACAGATATGGGAAGCAAATGTTTGCTTCAGCGACCTTCTCCATGAGGTCTCTGAATTATTTGTGTCATTTCACTCTCCTTCAGAGGGATCTCCTTAAAGAGCTTGGAGATACCCTCCAAGATCCATCAGCTGAGGGGGCTCAAGCTAAGGTGGCCTCTCAGCTGGCGAGACTGAATTCAGTTGTTAACTCCTCCATGAGGCTCATTTCTTATGCAGCCGATGGTGCGAGTAGAGCCGCAGGCACAGGCGTTGCCCTTACGAGGAACACATGGATGCGGCTGTGTAATTTTGCGGAGCCCATCAGAGCGTCTTTCACCAATACCCCCTTTGATGGTTCCGCTCTCTTCGGATCACAGGTGAAGGACACCCTAACCAGGTGTGAACAGGAAGGCAAGACTCTCTCTGCCGTGGGAGTCAGTTTTTCCTCTCCTAGACCATACCCCAAGGGTCAGAAGAGTGGAAAGATGTGGTTCCGGAAATCCCAGGGAGACTTGCCTGACACACGTGGTGAGTTCCCCTCCAGGGGCAGAGGAGGGAACAATAGCAGACACCGTCCTCGTTGCAGAGGGGGTCCGCAGAACCAGGGCAGCAGAGAATCCTTTTCTGAGAAGCCCTTCAGCATCCCTGAAGGGTTGCCCGGCTGCTCACCTCTGGAGGCAGTCGGGGGAAGGCTCACTGTATCCCAAAGCCTGGCAAGGTCTAACTCAAGACAAGTGGGTACAGTCAATCATATCCAGAGGTTACAGAATTCCCTCTGCTCAATTCCCGTTACCGTGAAACTAGTCCCTTCCAGATGTTCCACCCAATCTAAGGGACCAAGCAGCCATAGAGATTTCAAAGCTGCTACACAAAGTCATCCAAGCAGTTCCGGCAGATCAGTTCGGATCCGGAACTTACTCAAGGTTCTCTTTGGTACCAAAAAAGACAGGGGACTGGAGACCCATTCTGGATCTCAGCAGATTAAACAGATCTGTACAAAGAACAAAGTTTCAGATGGTCATGCTACAGTCCATTCTACCCTTCCTGGGTCAGGACAGTTGGATGTGCTCTATAGATCTTCAGGATGTGTACTGCCAATTCAAAATGGACAGGCGCTCCAGAAGATTCCTTCGCTTCCGGCTGGGAGCCATTCATTATCAGTTCAGAGCTCTGCCCTTTGGTCTCACCACAGCCCTCAGGGTGTTCACCAAATGCATGGCAGTGGTTACGGCTCACCTGAGACGAGACGTCAGGGATTCCAGGTGTTTCCATATCTATAGACTGGCTCCTCACTGCCACCACCAGGCATCGCCTCTTACAAACCAGAGACTACACTATCAAAACTTGCTCCAGGCTAGGCATCACTATAAATTTCGAAAAATCTGCATTGTTTCCCTGTCAGCATATCACTTACATAGGCGCAAATTTAAATACAAGGAACATGTTTGCGAGTCTTCCACCAGACAGGGTATCATCAATTCGCCAGCAAGTGCAGATTTCATTAACATGTAACAGGATTCAAGTCAGGTTCGTCCTTCAAACACTGGGTTCCATGGCATCAGCAATTCTTCTTGTTCCCCTAGCCCGCTTTCACATGAGAATTCTCCAATGGCTCCTGTTCACACAGTGGTCCTTCCAGCAGCTTCCCATGTCTCACAAGATTATGATAACAGAAGCATGCAAGAAGCACCTCGCTTGGTGGTTGATCTCCCCATCAGTGTCCCAGGGCAAGCCATTTGTGCTACCCCCTCCAGTCGCCACAGTGACCACGGACGCTTCCCTGATAGGGTGGGGGGGGGGGTGGCATTATCAGGGCAGGACAGTCCAAGGATCTGGCAGGCTCACGAGTACCATTTGCATATAAATGTCTTGGAGATGAGAGCCGTGCTTTTAGCGTTGCAAGCCTTTCAGGACACTCTCCCTCTCGGGACAATTGCAATTCAAACAGACAATATGTCAGTGGTGTGGTACATCAACAAGCAGGGTGGAACCAGGTCCTACCCTCTGTCGAGAAGCGCTCAGACTTTGGTAGTGGGTGATCTCTTCCCAACATTTTCTGATCGCAACGCACATCCCTGGGAGGTCCAACACCATAGCGGACAGGCTCAGCAGAGCAATTTTCATGCCTCACGAGTGGTCTCTGAATCGGGTAATTGCGGAACAGATCTTTCGCAAATGGGAGCAACCTTGCTGCGACCTATTCGCCACACCCTTCAACAGCAAGTGCAGCAATTTCTTCTCCCTTCTTCCACTTCCCGGCCACTCCCCCAGAGACCCTCTAGTCCACGATTGGCCTCAGGGACTTCTTTACGCTTTCCCTCCGTTTCCCCTAATACCCAAACTCATACAGAGAGCAACTGTGTTGGGTTGCAGAATGATCCTCATTGCCCCTTACTGGCCTCTACAGATATGGTTCCCATTCCTGCATCATTACCTTGTCGAGCAGCCTTGGATCCTGGATCTTATTCTAAATCTACTGATTCGTCAATCGGGCAGACTGCATCGATCCCGCCAAACGCTCCAGCTCACAGCTTGGTTGCTCCACTTCCAACCTTTGCCAGGCTTCCTAATATTTCATCCTCTGTGCATGAAATTATCTCATCACACAAATCCACAACTAGGAAAACTTATGCTAGCAAGTGGAAATGTTTTTCTTGCTGGGCAGAGGCTAGGAATATAGGCCCCTTTTCAGCCCCTGTCTACGAGATTTTGGAATTTTTCACGGAACTCTCTCATTCTGGGTCTGCTTCTGCTACAATCAGGGTTCAGTTAGCTGCCATTTTGAATTTTCACATTGGGTTGTCTTCTAATAACATTATGTCTCATAAGCTGTGTAAAGCCTTCATCAAAGGAACCACTCTGCTTAGGCCCCCAGTAGAGACCCCCCCCACCTCCATGGGATCTAAATTTGGTACTAGCTTCGCTAATCTTGCTACCCTTTGAACCTGCAGCATCTTGCTCCATTATTTAATTCATTTGCCAGCTGAGAAACAAAGAATTATCTATCAAACCAAAAGGACACTCCACTAGGGCATTGGCCACCTCGGTGGCGTTCCAATCTAGGTTGCCCATGGAATCCATCTGTTCAGCTGCTACGTGGGCTAACCCACATACCTTCATTTCTCATTATAAACTTGACATTGCTTCCAGAAACAGAGCTGATTTTGGTTCCACTGTTCTGAAGAGTCTGTTCCAATGAGCCACCCAGGATGGTAGGTGCTAGGAACGCTGTCCCAACTAGCAAGAATGAAGGCGAGATAGACAACTTAACATAAAGAAGTTATGTACTTACCATAATGTTCCATGTTAGTTGTCTTCTTCTCGCCTTCTTTCTTGCATCCCACCCTCCATCCCCCTATCCTAGTGGATCGAGAGGAGCTCCCTTTTTTTTTTTTTTTTCAGATTTCATTGGCTGAACTTTCTCTGGTTGTCCTTTTTCTGCTTAAATAGCTTCACAGTTAGGCCCAAGGGGCTACTAGGGCAGAATTCTTCCGTAATTATGTCTGGAATAGCTTTATCAAACGAGGTCTGGGTAGCTAGCGTCAGGCATCATGGGATATGGGGTAACCTCGAGCCAGTAAACAGCTCATGAGCTATTGAAGATGGCAGAGTCGGAGCCAAGGATCAGCTCCGAATCCAACCAGCAAGAAAGAAGGCGAGAAGAAAACTAACATGGAACGTTATGGTAAGTACATAACTTCTTTTTCTCTGCACTTACCTCTGGCTTATCTACTGCGCCCAGGGTATTCACAAAGTGTGTAGCTCCAGCCATTGCGTTTTGCAGGCAAAGAAATATTCAGATATATCCATACCTGGACGATTGTTTAATTCAGGCAGAAAGCCAGGACATGCTACTAAAACATCTGGCATTTGTAAAGAAACTTCTAACCTGACTGGGGTACACCATAAATGAAGAGAAATCTCATATAGTACCCTGCCAACAAATTGTATTCCTGAGAGCAAGCTTGAACACAACTTCCCATATGGCCTACCTCACGCCAGAGAAACAAGTTTGATAGCCTACTTCAAATTACTGGCCACAAAGACCCAGCTATTTGCAAGGAAAATCCTCCAAGCCCTGGTGTTCATGGCCTCCTGCATTCTACTAATTCCATATGCAAGACTGCATATGAGGAAACTACAACATCTAAAATGCCTATGGTGTCAACATTCTCAGGACCTGGTATCGATGATTCCGATCATTCCTTGTATAAAGACAAGAGTTCCTTTGGTGGACAGAGGCCTGCTACCACAACAAGGTGCTCCCATTCACTCTACCCCTTGCCGCCCAAACCGTAACAACAGAAGCATCAGACTATGCATGGGGGGGGGCTCACCTGGCAGGGCAGTGCATTCAGGGTAAATGGAACCAGAGTCAGATGCACCTGCATATCAATCAAAAAGAATGTTAGCTGTACAGAATTCCCTGACAGCCTTCAAGGACCACATTCTTCCAGGACAATGATTGGTAAAGACAGACAGCACCACTGTTATGTGGTATGTAAACAAACGGGGGAGCCCACTCGTATCCTCTCTGCAGAGTAGCCATGGTTCTGTGGAACACAACCTTGAGCTACCAAGTGCACCTACAAAATCAATTCCTGCCAGGCAAGCTAAATTCACTGGCAGATGACATAAGCAGAAATCTCATGGACCCACACGAGTGGAAACTGGAACAAAAGATATTCAACCTTTTGAAAAACAAATGGAATCCAGAGATGGACCTGTTTGCCTCCCCTCAGAACTACCAATTGGACAAATTCTGCACAAGGATTTCCCACTGTCAAGCTGGAAAGTGGATGACCTGTCCTTCACCTGGGAAAGCCTCTCAGTTTATGCCTTTTCCCCTCTGCCTCTCCTGTCGAAGGTTCTGCTAAAGATCAAACAGGACGAACCAAGGACAATACTGATTACACCAGACTGGCCACGCCAGCAATGGTACTCCCTCTTGCGCAGTATGTCACTGCTGGCACCATGGCACCTGCCTCAGATCCCTTCCCTGCTGTCCCAGCAGGAGGGCCAGATTCTGCACCCTCATCTTCAAACCCTGAACCTCGCAGCCTGGCTAATCTCTTGAGCTCTCTAATAGCATCCCTCAGTAAGCATGTGCTAGATGTCATTCTGGAGGCAAGGAAGTCTAGTTTTAGAAAATCCTATGCTGAAAAGTGGAAAAGATACTGTTCCTGGAGCCAGACTCGGGGGGATGGGCACAACGGTGTCCAGCTTACCGCATATTTTTCAGTACTTAACAGAGATGCTTCACAAGGGCCTTTCCTTCTCGACAGTTGAAATTCATGTCTCTGCCATTTCAGCACATTATAATACTGAACCACCCCTCTTCTCTCGCCCCCTGCTAAAGCAATTCCTCAGAGGGGCCAAAATTTCAAAACCACCCAGTAGAGCCCCAACTCCCACCTGGGACCTTAACTTTGTATTAGAAAAGCTCACTCTACCTCCTTTTGAGCCAGCTGCAACTGCAGAGTTGAAATTCCTTTCTTGGAAAACAGCCTTCCTTCTAGCCATCACTTCAAGAAGTGTGTCAATTACAGGCCCTCATGGCAGTGGAGCCTTTCATTATCTTCCATACAGACAGGATGTCCCTCAGGACCAATCCTTCCTTTATGCCCAAGGTGGTGTCTAGTGTGGCCCTTAATCAGTCCATTCATTTGGCTACTTTTTTCCTGAATCCACAAAACAAAGGAGAACGAATACTGCGCTATTTTTGGACGTACACAGACAACGTAGATTTTATTTGGACAGGACTAAGCCTCTCAGAAAATGTGAACAGCTGTTAGTTGGCTTTGCTGCAGGGGCAGAGGGGAAGGCCATTTTAAAGCAAACCATTTCTAAGTGGATAGCCCATTGATTTCATTTCTGCTATATGCACCATGGAAAACCTACCCCACAGTGGATAAGATTACATTCCACAAGGGCTGCATCTACCTCTACAGCCTTTCTCAGAGGTGTTCCCTACCAGGTACATCCTAGAAGCTGCTACCTGGAGCTCTTTACATACCTTAACCAAGCATTACCTCATGACTATTTTTTTCCAGAGCTGGTTTTGCCACTGCAGTCTTGCAGGGCTTAATAGCTGGTCGTAATGCTCTTTAACTTCCTCCTCCCTTCCTTAGTTTTGGGAATCGACCCAAATGTAATGACTGCAACAGTGAAACACGAAGAACATAGTACAGTCGTGTACACTTAACATAAATGTAGATGTTAGTGTATTCACTGTTGTAGTTTTGGTTACCCTCCCTCAAGCCCCCTGACTACTCTTTGCTATACTTTTATTCTTTAGTGTTTTTCAACTTTCTGGTGCATTTCCTTTTTGTTGGAGGTGTAACCTAACATATAATTGCTTTCCATTATGGGGGCACCTGACATCTGGGGCAAGAAACTGATATGGCGTCGGCTGCATGTTTTATATCCCTGCCGACTTGATGTCATGGAAGGAGAGAGTATCTGATGCAGGAATCCAAGACTTTGATATTCAGGCTGGCTGAGGGCTACCTGCAGGCAGATGACCTAAATGTAATGACTGCAACAGTGCATACACTCTAACATCTACATTTATGTTAATTGTACACAGCTGTGCTTTATAACCTTTGTTTTAGCATTAAATTTTTTTATCCTGAAAAGATCTGGAACTGTATCATGTTCCAGAACACCGTGATGTCCTTTTTTTTGTTTCCATCAGATGCAAAATATCTAATAAAAGCCAGCTTTTCTTAAAGACCATACCAATTGTATCTTTGAATTGTTAAGTCTCATTTCCTCTGCCAGTGGTTCTAAATATAACTCAGATAATGGGGAAAGAGGACACCCCTCCTCAGGTACTGTCTTAATGGAGCAAAATCTTTCAGGAGCTCATCGGTTGTTGTGAAGGTAAAAAAAATAAAACAACTTGTGGCAAAATTCTTTTGAAATTGGTTGTCTCATGCTATTACCTTTTGTTATACCTACCTCACCAAAAGAATTCCAGGCAGAGTCAAGGGTACATTGTACTAGGGCCTTGGCTTTTGACTTATTTTTGAAGGGGTTGGATTAAAGAAGGGCAACTTGGTCTTGTGTGCACAGTTTTACAAAGCACTATAAACTAGACTTCTCCTCAAGGTAAGGGGACAGGCTTTGCTAGGACTATTCTCCAGGGGCTCCTGGACCCCTCATCCTTCCTGCTCCCAGGTAGTTAAAACTATGATAATCTATCCATATAGCTAAGGATACTGCAACAGCATTCCATAGGTTCAGTATAGTACAGGTGTTTAAGCATACTTACCAAAGTAGTAGGTGGTTGAATGATCCATGGTGCTTTTGCCACTCCTTTCTTCTATTTCCCTTATTTTTATGCTTTGTATACTAGGGTGTGATCCTTTATTTTCCTAACATTGTCCTTTTTAGGGCTTTTGCCTTCCTGTCCCTGGCATGGGTTATGAAGGGACTGACACTCAAATCTGTTTGGACATGTGGAAGGTGTCCTGAAAGCTTTGGTACCTGGCAAGCTTTTACATTTTTAGCAGGGTGTAACCTGTTTAGCTAATGCTCCTGATGCAGTTATCTTTGGAGCATCTGCTGTTAATAGTAAGTTTGCTTTTGCGCAGCTGTTTTTTTCCTGTCCTTCCACCTCTATTTGCCTGAGTCTGTCCTGCTTATAACAAGCATCTGTATAGCTTTGACAACTTTTGTGCTTGTATCTTTTACATACCATCACATAGATGTTGTACTTAGGATTTGGTCAGACAATACAGCAAACTAGGAGAAAGCTTTGGTTTACTGACCTGTTGTACTGTATCCTTGGTATGATGCAGCCAGTCTGTCAGCATTACTGTATCAGTGATGTGTTTGAGTGTCTTCTGTTTGGTAAGCTCTTGTTATAGCTGAGCTATGTTTGATTTACGTCATTGTCCCATCCCAGTTCCTTTGCCTATTTTACGTCTTTGTTAGCATTTATATATTTTTATGTATACACTGTAGTACCTGACATGGGTTGTCCTCCCTGGGTACTGCTATATACATTTCTGTTGAAGGTCAGTGGGCACAGTGCTAATTCCCTGTATTGAATTACCAGCACTTATTTCTCTGAGGTATCTAGCTTCCAGTTTTTAGAATGGTAAGCATTAGGTGCCCATTGTCCTAAGGCTCTTCTAAGGACACTGTATACTAATGTCCATTGTAAGTGAGGGCTGTGGAGCTCCCATGAAAAAATCTCCCCGCTTTCAAGTCATGAAAAAGCCCTGTTGGATAATGGAAAGAAACCAAGAATCGTGAGCGAGTCTTGCTCAAGCTGGAAAAGAGAGATGAAGATATAGAGGGGTAAGACTTGGAAGTGGCTGGTAATCACATAGTACTTGGCCAGGGTGGAAAGGACTGCTGAGTGAAGGGTGCAGAACTAGAAGTCTTAGATTGTGGAGGTCTCCTAGCAGTCTCCCTAGGTCTAGAAGAAGAAGAGGAGGAAGACTGGCGTGCTGGTCTTCTAACAAAGGATGTTTTTGTAGGAGAACATTCCCGTGGAACTTTGGAACAGGAGAAACAAAACGGTGCTTCAGATCTTGAAGTTCCTTTCCCTTCTCTTGCAAGGCCTTAAGTCTGAAGAATCAAAAAGAGCAGATTTATCTAGTGATGCATGCATCAGTTTTGCTTTAATGTCTGGGAATGGTTGAAGCCTCAACCAAGAGTGCCTTCTAAGTACAGAACCAGATGCAGCTGCTCTGGAGGATGCCTTAACAGCATCATAACTGCATTTAAAGGAGAACTGCACCCACAGACTCAAAAAACATGGTTTGGGGTTTCCTACATTTTAACACCACTCTGTGATAATTTACAGATTTTTAAATATTTTTATAAGTAATTTCTGAGTCTGACCACATGGAGTCTGGCATCCTGAAGTAATTGATTGTTTAGTCTTCCTGTAGGTATCCCACAGTGTGTAGTGCTTGTCTGTTTAAAAAAAAGCTTTTTTTCCCTAAAGCTCCTGTCTCATCATTGATTTAACATGCATACACTGCTGTCTTTCAAACAGTTAAGTAACATTTCATGCCTTTCATTGACTACTTAAAACACAAACCGTGCAAATGCCACAGAAGAGACTTTCAAAGTGCTTTTTACTGCTGCTTCTTTTTAGAATGGCTAAACTGCAGTCTTTTGTGAAACTTAACTTGTACTAGTTTGACTCGTCTCCCATCCCTTTTCACACCCAACTTCCGTAGCAGTCCGTGCCAAGGGTAGTTTGAGCGGTTTCTTGCTGTGATTGACAGCTCACAGCAGGAGACTTGACTCATGTACTGTTTCCTTGTTCTAGCCTTTACTTTGTGTGGGTAGGGGAAAGACCAGGGAGCTGTGGCATCACAGCATTGGTGGGTTTTTATGACTGTAGTGGTGATGTCAGTTTGTTGAGGGGAATTGCCAGAAAACTACCTGTATTCAGTGGCCTTGATCACATCAGTGAATTGGAGACTGCAGCAAGGGGTGGACAAAAGTTTTTTGAAAGTGAAACCACCACAGTACAGTAAGGTACTGTTCTAGTGGAGAGAAAGTCAATTTAAAATATTTTAAATGCTGTATTTGTTTATTCATAGCACCTTGTATAACATATCTGTCCTTTTTAGAACAGGACCCTGTGAGTCCGGGGCCTTAGAGGAAATGAAAGCACCCAAGAAAGCTGGCAAAACAGGAGGCACAGCAGAAGAGGAAGTAACTTCCATTTGTAGAAGGTCAATACCTTTTTTTTCTGAAGTCTGTGACCAGTCTCAATTAAAAATAAATAAATAAATAAAAATCATAATTTTTTAATAGTCTTCCCAAAAGAAATTTTTTGTACTGGGGAGTCCACCCCGTTGGACTCCTCCTCTGGAGAGACATATGCTAAATGGAAGTAATTTGTGTAGAACATGCTAAGGAATCTTCATCAGAGAAAGAGTCATCATCCGATAGTACCTGTTCCCTAACCCTTTGAACAGGAGAGGATGTGTACGAAGGAACAAATAGCAGAGGAAGGCTTCAAAGCCTTTATTGGCCCATGAAAAAAGTATCCCAGTCAGACTGAGGAGAGGAATGGGCTTGAGAGTGTCTGGTTTTCTGTTTTTTCTTACATTCATTTCTGCATGATGAGATCTGGAAGAATCTGTTGTAGGCTTAACTTCTGTGACCAACTCTGGAATCTTTTCCCTAACTGGAGTAAGGAGGTGTATCCTTAGTGCTGCCAAGCAGAATGAGCTGTGGATGTTCATCGTGCATACAGCTGCAGTCATAACAGATGGGGTTCTCCTGCCGTCAGGCGGGTCCTCGGTCGGCCGAATTCCGAAGTCTAGGTCCGGCATCAGTTGTCGTCGCTTCTTCCCTGACATCCGTGCGACAGGGGTATAAAAGAACCAGCCGATGCCATTTTCTTCAGTCTTTCTTGCCGCGCGGTGCCCGAAGCAGAAGCAGTTCGCAAGTGCCGGTCGGCCAGCTCCTGAGATTACGAAAATTTGGAAACCGAAGTCTTCTTAAAAGCCAAGTACCCCGCTGGGGAAAATTTTCTTGCCTAGTACCCCATTGGGGAAACTTTTCTTGCCTCAGACCGATGTCAAAGTTAATAATTGTATTTCTTGTGGGAAGCAAATACCGCATAAGGATTTCCAGTTCCTCTGTATTCCTTGCTTAGGCCCAGACCACGACGTTCAACATTCAACAAACGCACTATTAAGCGTCGGGCGGAGTTCGCCCAGCATTTTTTTGGGAAAGCATTTAACTATACTATGTCGTCGGATACTCAGACTCCAGTTTTGTCTAAAAAAACGCAAAGACAAGAACCAACACTCTAGGTCCGCGGCCTCTACCGACACCATGCCAAAGCCGACTACACGTGGTCCGGTTCTCAGCGAGGTGCCTACGCAGCCCCTGATTACCGACGACACATCTTTGGCGGTGTCTCCTGTACCCGAGGTTGCAGGCTCCTCGGCCCACACCCCGACTACAAATACCGAAGCCACTCTTGGCGTTGAAACACAGAATGTGGACAGGTCCACCTCCACTCAAGGTGTTTTCAGACCTTCCTCTTCTTTCTCCATCAAGGCTTTCACCAAGTCTAAAGCAACCATGCACCCTAAGAGACCAGCTACACAGGGCCCATCTCCAGGCCCCATGCCTAAGAAACAGATGCTTAAAATGGCTGAGGATTTAATTACTCTAATCAGAGGTTCTCAGCCACCTCCGGACAAAAGGCCCAGAGTGGAGGAAGATTCCCCCTCCTCTGATCAGGGCTCCATTATTTCAGAACACTCTGACCAGGAACAGTCTTGCTCCCCTTTTGAAGACTCTGATGCAGAGGAGTCTATTCCTTCTGTATCCCCCCCCCCCCCTGTGGATTACTCATTTGGGGAAACTTTGCATACCTTAAGGGAACACTTCCACTGGGAAGGCCAGGATTATTCAGATTCCAAGAAAATGCTCAGGGAATTTCTTTTGTTACCCCAGCATAGGCCTCTGGCTATACCTCCTGTCTTGGACATCCTAGATGATGTTTACTCTGAGGCCTGCCTTAACCCGGACTCTCTACCTCCAGCTCCAGTTAAGCCTGACAGGTACTACAGGGTTCCTGACTCGCACCAATTTCTATACAAAAGCCATGCTGCTGAGCTAGAAACCATCTCACAGGGGCCTAAGGGAGTTAAGGCCTCCATTGCCAAAAATCCATTGCCTTCCGAGAGAGATTCCAGATCCTTAGAAAGGTGGGGAAAAAAGGTATATACCTTGGCTACCTTATCCATGAGGGCCTTAAACTGTCAGTTTCATATGCTAAAATACCAACAGTTTATGTTATCTCAATTGAAAAGTAAAATGTCACAACCTGAACAACCAGACTTGAAGGAGTTGCAGGATTTGATGCATAGTGCAGAACAAGTGGGTAAACATACCTTACAATGTGGTTTTGATGCTCTAGAGGCCTCATGTAGAGCTGCTGTTACAGGCTCAGTCATACGTAGGCATGCCTGGCTCAAGGAACAAGCCTTGCCTGATCATGTCAAAGCTAAATTACTAGACGCCCCTCTTCAAAAGGATGTACTATTTGGGGCAAATGCTAAGGAAGTATTACGGAAAATGGAGGAAAAGGCTAAATCAATGCAAACTGTGAAAGAATTTCTGCAGGTTCAACCCCCACGTTTTAGTAGAAATTGGCCTTCCAAAAACTGGTCCTTTCCTGCCACAGACAGGACCCCAAAGAGGCAGATACAGACGCCCGAGGGGCAGAGGACAATCACAAGGATCGTACAGAGGCAGTGGTGAGGACAACTCGCAATCTTTCAGAAAGCAAACCCAATGACTTTCCCCTTTGCATGCCAACCAGGTCTCAAATGGCAGCCCCCGTAGGAGGAAAGCTGGCACTATTTTCAAAAAATTGGCATGATGTCACAAAGGACAAATGGATCCTGGACATTATAAACAGAGGCTACAAATCCCATTTTTATACCCTTCCAAAAATGAGAGGCATGCCAAACCTGCCACACAATCAAAGGGCAGAGGCACAAAAGCAAATTTCAGATCTTATAAACATGAAAGCTATTCAAGAGGTACCTACACACGAATAAGATCAAGGTTTTTATTCCAGGCTATTTCTGGTGCCAAGGAAGGGAAAAAATTGGAGACCTATTTTGGATCTTTCCATCCTAAACACATTCCGACTCGTACCAAAATTCAAGATGCTCACTCTACAGCAACTTTTTCCCATGCTGGGCAAGGAGTCTTGGCTGGTAACGTTGGACCTCAAGGAGGCATACCTGCATGTCCCAATCAGACAAAATTGCAGAAGATACCTCAGATTTCTTGCAGGTTCAACCCATTATCAATTCTCTGTATTGCCCTTTGGCTTATCTACTGCACCCAGAGTATTCACGAAATGCCTGGCATCAGTAATTGCCTACTGCAGACTTCAAGGGATACAAATATACCCTTATTTGGACGACTGCCTGATCCAAGCGGACAGCAAGCACATTCTTCTGAAACATCTGGCTTGTGTAATAATATTATTAAACTCTCTGGGATACACAGTCAGAGAAATCAAGGCTAATACCCTCTCGGAAGATAATTTTCCTGGGTGCCAATTTGGACACAAACGCCCTGATGGCCTACCTCACGCCAGAGAAGCAGGGGCAACTAATTCAATATTTCAGAACACTGGCAAATTGCACCAGGCTGACTGCAAGGAAAATCCTGCAGGCTCTGGGATTCATGGCATCTTGCATCTTACTCATCCTATGTGCAAAGCTGCATATGAGAAAACTACAATGGTACCTAAAAACATATGGTCTCAACACAGCCACAGTTTGGAAACAATAATACCACTAATTCCATGTCTGCAAAAGGAATTTCTGTGGTGGGCTCAAGCATGTCAAACAAACACAGGTCTTCCATTCAGCAAGCTTCAAGCAAATCAAGTCATCACAACCGACGCCTCTGACTACGCCTGGGGGGCGCACATGACAGATCGGTGCATTCAGGGCAAATGGTCCCAAAAAGAAAAGCACCTTCACATCAATCAAAAAGAAATGCTAGCAGTAATAAATGCTATTATAGCTTTCAAGGACCTTCTACAACCAGGTCAACTATTGACAAGAACGGACAACACCACAGTTATGTGGTACATAAACAAGCGGGGAGGAGCACATTCTTACCCCCTATGCAGACTGGCCATGTCACTTTGGAACATGGCCATGGACTTACAAATGGAACTACAAGCACAGTACTTGCCAGGCAAGGAAAACACACTGGCAGACAACCTAAGCAGGAATATGACAGATCCACACGAATGGAAGTTGCATCCAAAAGTTTTTACAGAAATAATCCAAGAGTGGGGAAGGCCAGACATAGACCTCTTTGCCTCCCACAAAAATTATCAATTGACAAAATTCTGCTAAAGGATCTTCCATCCAAAGGCCTGGAGAGTGGACACACTCTTTCAGTTGGACATCAATGACAGTTTATGCCTTCCCGCTCTTCCTCTGCTGCCCAAAGTCCTATTGAAGACCAGAGCAGACAGACCAAAGATGATCCTCATTGCTCCGGACTGGCCAAGGCAACACTGGTACCCGCTCCTGAGGAGCCTGACGCATTCCCCACCATGGACCCTGCCTCTAATGCCTCTTCTGACTCAGCACAGCTTCAAAACTCTTCACAGTCAGCTAAAAACACTCAATCTAGCCGCATGGAAGATTCCTTAGCATCACAGCAGGCCCTACTCTCCAAGGAGGTGCAGGATGTCATTTTGGAGGCCAGAAGGCCATCAACTAGAAAAGCTTACTCCGCAAAATGGAAACGTTTTTGTGTCTGGAATGAGAAAAAAGGCCAGAACCCTGGAAAACTGAATTTACCTCCAATACTACAATATTTGGCTGAACTGCTAAGCAGTGGACTTTCGTTCTCCTCCATCAAAATCCATGCCTCAGCCATTTCTGCAGAATACAACACTGATCCACCTTTATTCTCTCACCCTCTATTAAGACAGTTCCTCAGAGGGGCTAAGAATTTAAGACCTCCAAGGAAACAACCAATATCTGCTTGGGATCTTAATTTCATTGTGGAAAAACTGACCTTGCCTCCTTTTGAGCCAGCTGCCTCATCAGATTTGCAATACTTGATCCTGGAAAACCGCTTTCCTTCTGGCTATCACTTCAACTCGTAGAGTTTCAGAACTACAGGCTCTCATGGCTGTCCAGCCTTTTATCATCTTCCATCAGGACAGAGTTTCCTTACGAACTTAACCCGTCCTTTATGCCTGAAGTGGTATCCAGGGTGGCTTTAAATCAGGCCATACATTTACCTACTTTTTATCCTAATCCTCAAAACAAAGGGGAGAGATTACTACATTCCTTGGACATCCACAGACGACTGCGTTATTATTTGGACAGAACAAAGCCTTTCAGAAAATCAGAACAGCTCTTTGTGGCCTATGCGGTAGGAGTTCTACGAAAGCCAATTTCCAAACAGACAACCTCAAAATGGATAGCCTACTGCATACGCTTTTGCTTTTCTTTTCATGGCAAAACTGTACCTACAGGCATTAGAACCCATTCCACCAGGGCCACAGCCACCTCTGCAGCCTTCCTCAGAGGAGTACCTACCAAGGATATTTTGGAAGCAGCCACTTGGGAGTTCTGTGCATACCTTCTCTAATCACTACCACCTACCATTATACTCCAAATCTAGAGCAGGCTTTGCCACTGCAGTCTTGCAGGGCATTTTGGCTCCTCCTAGTTCCACCTAGTGCCTACCACTCCTTTCTTAGCTTTGGGATTCTACCCATCTATTATGACTGCAGCTGTATGCACGATGAACATAGTACAGTTTTGTATCTACCATAAATGTAGATGTTAGAGTGTTAATACAGCTGCAGTCCAGGTTTCCCTCCCTCCTTCCCCTCTAGGGGTATTCTTTTATGGTGTATTTGCTTGCAACTACTGTTTTTTTGATTATATTGCATTGCATTATTACATAATTTTATGTATTGCCTTCCTTCTGGGGGCACCTGACATCTGGGGCAAGAAAAACTGAAGAAAATGGCGTTGGCTGGTTCTTTTATACCCCTGTCGCACTGACATCAGGGAAGAAATGACGACAACCGACGACTGACCTAGACTTTAGAATTCGGCCGACCGAGGACCCGCCTGACGGCAGGAGAACCCCATCTGTTATGACTGCAGCTGTATTAGCACTCCAACATCTACATTTATGGTAGGTACAACACTGTACTTTCCCCTTGTATGTCCAAAATGGATGCCTGTACTGCCCCTGAGGTCATACCTAGGTTGGATTTCTTAATTGCTTCCAATGAGGTGCCCGCCGAGGAACCGCAACACTGGGCCTTCACTAACCTCAAGGGATATGTTGATGGAAAGAGGTGCAGCTGAAGAGGATTCAGGTCTAGGGTTGCTAACCTTCCTCTTCAAAATCGGCTCAGCCGAGGGACCAGCAGAACTCTCCATAACGACCTTAGCCAGATGTTTGTAATTCTCTAAATAAAGATTCAAAGCTGAAAGTTGGCTGTGTAAAGTTTTAGTGACAAAGGCCTGACAGTTGGAACAAGAGTAACGGTTGTGATTGGGGCCTAAGCAGAAAATATAAAGATCGTGGCTGTTTATGTGGAATATGCCCTCCACACCTACACTTGTGCCCTTCCTGGATGACATGAACTAATTACAAAAGGCAGTAGCAAAGAAATAAACTCCCAACAGAGCACTTAACTGAAAGCTGAAAGACTGACATGCGAGTCAAGCATTCTGAATGGTGGCAGAAAAGTTTTGAGGATTGTATGTGCGGATGTCCCTTTTTATGGCCAACATTGTCAGCACATGTTTGCAATGTACCATATACCTTGCAGTAGCTAAAAGCTGTTTTATGCTGGCCAGACCTCTGGTTGCTTGGGTAGAGGACTTCACACGTAAAGAATACTGCAACACAGAGAAGGACATCTATGGTTATTGTAAGATTTTTCACCACTATTCTGTCCGTGATGAGCCTGGGATCATCACTGATCTTCTGCATGATGCTGATATTGCTTTTGCTGCTGAGGCATGACTGGATGGAGAGCATTGGCCCTCACTTGGTGACAGCCATTCTACCTGGATTCAGTGATGCAGTGCCCTAGGGAGGGGTAGGATTACTGATGTTTGTTTGTGCTGATGACAGGTTGTGGCTGACTCAGGTTGCCACCAAGACCACCAACGTCTTTGAGTATGTCCTGTTTGCAGAAGCAGCTATAGAGTTCTAATCTACCATCCAATAGGTTGAGTGAGTTCATTCCTACTAGAGTTCACTGATTAGCTCAGTTGGTGTGCTATGGGATTTTAACACCTGGGTTGAGGATGAGACCATTACTTTTGCTAGAATTTTATTATGAGAGGTTTTGAGTTTATTACCTCTGCGACCCTTAAACTATATAATATCTTGGGACATCGTCATAATGGATGTAACAACTTCATACTTGGTGTTTGAAATTGTCACCTGGTCTAACCACTTCCTTGTTCACTTCATACCAGAGTTCCCCTACGATAGTTCCTCTGATCTTGAGCTAAAAGCTGTTCAGTCAATTAGTCATGTTACTCCTGATTTTTTAAATACAGTTCTTGACTTCCTTTCAGAGAATGGTGCCAGACTGTCCAGGTGTCTTGGCCACAGAGTGCAATATCTCATGTCTGTCACACTGCTGTTGGGGTATTTAGCCTCTGATTTTATTTGCCCTATGTATACTAGGAGAAGCTGCTTTGACTGTGACCCTTAGTCTCCTGTGACTGTAAGATGGGGTGGAGTTGCGATAATGGTTAAGGTGTTTACCTCTTAGACACAAGATGCAGGCTTTGATTGATTGTCATCTTTAAAAGGAAAATTGGCTAGACTAGGCTTATTATAGCCCATCTATACTTAAAAAGGTGTCATTTGGAACATCACTGGCATTGGACAAATCTGTGGAGTGGTATAATTGACCTGGAGAAACATTATACCACTTACCAGATGGAGATTTCTTGTAAAAAAAAAAAAAAAAAAAAATGCAGCATTTCTGGCTAGTGATCTCTGTAGCAACCAGCCTGTCATTGTCTACCTTACAGTGGAAGTCCACAGCGATTTGCTTTTATTTTGTTAACATTGCCACAGTCAGATCTGCCCTTCCACCAGCTTAACCCATGGCTAGTGCAGATGTTGTAGACCCTTCCTCCTCTTCTGTATGCTGGATGGTGTTTGATTTTCCTAGTTAATGGTGAGTTCACTGCTCTTATCTAAAGTACGTGACTGACACGGATCTAGTCTAAAATTAGTGAATGCTGCTGACTGCTAGCCTTCACCCCTTTGTACCACTGATTTTTTTTTCCCAGATCCTGCTTTCATTTTTGTGAGTTTTTTTCCCATCATCTTAGAAAGAAACCATTGTTCTTAGTAAAAAAAAAAAAAAAAAAAAAAAAATTTCTTGTATCCTAATAACTTTGACGACTATTGACCAATCTCTAGACTTCTCTTTTTTTAGGGACAGTTACTTTGAAAGTTGTGTGTAGGTTACTCAAGCCTCTCAATCAGAATGCTCATGGATCTTTTCTTTTTCAGTTGGGTTTTATAATTGCGACAGCACTGAGACCTTGAGAGTTGATGATCATCTGACTAGAAATCAGTGGCACTATTCAGTGTTGGTCCTTCTGAATCTCTCAGCAGCATTTGATACTCTGAACCATGGTGTGTTGATAAAACATCTCCAAACCTGTTGTGGTATTTCTGCCACAGTCTTTGTTCTTTTCTTGCTTTCCTGGTTTATCCCAAAAGGTCTGTTCAGGGATCAAGCCATGTTCCAAGTGCCAGCTAGAATATGGAGTGCCATAAGTTTCTGTCCATGACTTTTTATTCACTGTGTACATACTTCCTATAGGAGATTTAAGGGAGAAGGGCTGCCGTGTATACCATAGGTTATGCTGATGATGCACTTACTTCTCTGTTCTGCAAAATGAGATAAAGGGCATGTGTTCCTTGGCTGATCTAGGAGCCATACATCCGTGGCTAATTCAAGGGCAGATAAAAGCATCTCCAAAGCTGAGACATTGGCAGTTCATGCAGCCCAAAGATTCTTCTTCCCCTGCTTTGCCCAGTTTTATGTGTCATGGTAAAAAGCTCGACTTTGTTGATATGGTTAGTAATACTGGAGCTATTTAGATCCTAGACTAATACTTTTGTATGATATGCAAGGTGTAGCGAAGCCCTCATGTTTTCACCTGCATAGCAGTTCAGCGATTAAACACATTACCTGAAGGTTTTTGGGTGTGTTTCTACTTTGGTTTCTTTGACAGTAGACTATTGCAGTACTCTTGGATTTCTTGTCACTGAGCTGGATTGCTTACAGATGGTAACCTTGTGGCAGAGCTCTGCACTAACAGGTACGTGAATGTTACTACACTTTGTTCCTGTTTTATGCATCCTGCATTGGCTTCTGGTGTGTTACTAATGTCAACATAATTATCCACAGGAGATTTAGGTCCCTGCTACAGTTAGAGCTAGCTGTGCTTCTCTGCCTGCCCAAGTTTTGTGCTCATTTTCCAAGGGTCTGCTGTTAGTTTCTCAGATATATCTTGGGACACCTCATGTTCTTGTCAAGCTCCTCACCTATGGAATTTGCTACTGCAAGAGGGTTAGAAGTTGGCCATCTCTGGCTGTTTTTTTTTTTTTGGAAGGCACTTATATTTTTTCAAATGACTTTTGTTGGTTTGGAATGATCTGTTGAGTCTTATCTATTCTGTATTTATGTATTAAGTTATCACAAATTCAACTTTTTTTTGATTTGTTTGAAAAGTTGATGTGAAGTCTGGCCTCTACTGTTAACCGTGTACCGTTGAGACATCCTCCCTTCATAATTCCGCCCACTCCAAAAGGGGGAAGTATCAATGGTTACAGTGGCTTTTGGAGGCAGTAGATTGAAAGAGTAGATGCCATGTGACTGTCAGAGAGGTCAACCATCAGATATGGTTTCTGCGTACTGATGAGAGACAGTAGCATATAAAGGGGTTGATGCAGCATTGACTATAAACTTTCATGCAGAAATCTTGCCCGAAGTATTTATTTTGACATTTGGTTATCAATAAAGTCCACCCGAATTTGAATCCCATTTTCAGAGGAGGCCTAGGGAAACCAGTGAGACATCTGCAGCCATCAAGCCCAGTAACTGCAGAACTAGTTTTGCTGGTGGGTTCAAATGAGAAAGGACGTGTGAAGCTAAATTTGATATGGGGATAGCATTTTGGGTTATGCAAGTCTGGCAGTTTTCAAAGTGTGGTACTCTTTGAACTCTCATCTGCGATGGTGTCTGCTGGCTTTTGGCCAAATTCGTCATATTTCCAAAGTACTGGGCTAGATGGAGCAAGAAGTTCTTTTAGTGAATAAGCAGATCCTAGGTGGATGTGACTAGTCAACAGTTGCCCAGGTAGGGGAACTCCTGGAACACTTGAGCCTAAGATGCACTGTGATGACTGCCATCTGTGTAGTGAGATCAAAGGGCAGAACTCTGAATTGAAAATGACTGGCTCCCATTTGGAAATGGAGAAATCTCCTGTACTGCCTTATCTCGTCATGGTAGCAGGTGTCTTGCAGATTGGTCGCACATCTAGTTGTCCTTTCTTAGAAGAAGTACAATGGACTGAATTGTAACCATCCAGAACTTTGTTTCACAAATTGGTTGAAGTGGCTTAAGTTCATAATGGTTCTGAGGTCCCTGGTGTTTTTTGAACCAAAAAGAACCTTCAATAGAATCCAGGTCCTTGCTGGTCTAGTGGGACTTCCTGGATGACTCATTTTTCCTAGCAGCTTTGCTACTTCTGCTTCTGCCAATTCCCTCCGATTGAGTGGGAGGTTAGGAATTATCTCTCTCCCTTTTTTTGAAGGAGAAACAAGGGAACAGTGCAGCTCCCTGGTGATTTTTCTGCATTCTTGAATATTGAGTGATGGCTTGCTAGGCATGAGGATGCTGGGATAAGCAGCTCTCCACTTCCTGACTAGCCTGCCTCTTTCTTTGGGGTAGAGTCCATTAGTTATTTCTCCCCTGCCCCAAGGTGGGAGTGTTGGTCAAGAAACATTGGCACTTTCAAATCCATAGTTTCCTTCCATCTTTTTGGTTCCTGTGAAACTTCTTTGCGAGGGAGGGGAGGTGAGAAATGTATGCCTACTGCAAACAGGGTCTTGCCCTCCTATTCACTTCTGGCAAGTGCATCTTTAACCATATGTTTCAAGAGTGTTAAACTGATAAAGGGGGCATTAATGAATGACACCTTGAAGCTTTCTGTGAAAATGCACACAAGGTGTGCCTGCAAATAGCAATGTAGGTACATGCCACCCTTGTTCCATCAGCTGCATTAGAGAGCAGACTCATTGACATGTTGGTCAGAAACTGTAAGGTGGATAACTATGACTCTGTGAACTTGTGGATGTCAGCAGACAGGTTACCCAAAAAAGATTCCTACAGTTTTTTAGTCAAATGCTTCTGAAAACTGGTCATATGGGTCAAGTAATTCAACACAGGAGTTACAAACAGCAATGAAGCCACAGACCGATTTCCCAAATCTCTTCAGTGCTCTTGATTCCCTGCTGAGTGTGAATGTGTGCTCTCTTTGAGAGCTCCTTTTCTGGTGGCTGACAACCACTATGGCATCTACCAGGGAGCCCTTGCTCCAATGTTACTTGTTCCTAGGGCAACCAGTATTTTGCATAGTTTCCATGGGTTAGGCTCCACTGCGTTGAGTTCTTTCCAAGCCTACTGAGAAACCATGTCCATCTACTCCTCAGCAAGTGGGATCACCCTGGTGGGTACATAAGCCAGCCCCAAAAGCCTTGTAGACCTATTCCTCCAGGGGTAAGGCTTTGGGGAACCAAACCCTACTCTACTTCATCAGCTTTAGAACATCTCCAAAGGTGATGCCTCTAGAGGGGATCCTTCTTCAAAATCTGTATTCAGTGATTGTGTGGCAAGAGGTCTTTGCTTGCAGACCGGTTTCTTATGGCCATTCCTTATGGCGACTTCTAGGGTTGGGTCAGAGTTGGAGGGGGTATCTTGTCAGATGAGAATTCTCAAAGCTTAGAGAAGGTGACCCTCCCTGTTGAACAAGATGAGCAGATATGGCCACAGAATCCAAGGAGATTTGAGACTGAGCAGAGTGAGAATGAAACACCACCTCTGAATCTGGAGAAAACCTTCTCAAAAGTTGAAGCAGAGACCAAAGTAGAGATTGCATACCCACTGACCCGAAGATGTCAAAGGAGCATCCCTGGCCCCAACCCAACACTGTGGCAGATGCTGGTGCTGAACTGTCAAGAGGCTGCACCTTGAGGTAGGGTGGCTTAGAAAATCTGAGTCTAACTTAAACTCCTGAGCCTTAACCCTGATGTTTCAGCTCAGAGACTTATCCTAGTCTGGTGGAGCCAAAGTGGAGGGGGAAATGGTCAGTCGAAAACACTGTCTGTTCTGACATGAGTAACTCTTGTGTGTGATGCAGTACCATGAACATTGGATTCAAAGGTCGTACCTGTACAGGAGAGATGACTAGGATCACAGAGACCATACTCTGAGCCATAGTTGGGTAAGCATCAGGAAGACTCTTGGTTTGGATCAGTGTCTTCAGAAACTACCACATCATCCTGTCATCCTCTGCTTCTAGGAGGCTCCTCAGTGACTGAAAGGACCTGAAGGAAGATGCCAAAGAAGGTGATCTGGGAGAATGGTGCAGTCAATCCTGGAAGATGGGGGATTGGAGTTGTAGCTCCAGAGATAAGCGACTATGTGGAGTTGGGGAATGGATCCAGATCTCCCCCCATAAACCGATCTTAACGCTTTGGAGTTTTTTGTGCTGGTCTAGGACTGTATGGATCCAGAGACATTTTTCTAGATATCTCCTTTTGTTTTTTTTTTCTCTTTCTCTGTCCTGACTCTCATCTTAGACTTCTTGGAAAAGGAGAAGCAGCTTCAGACTTTGAAGATGCTAGAGCTCCCACGTGGACATGGAAGAGGCCTTTAAAAACAAGTTTGTTCAGATGGATCAGTGAGTGCTTGCTCTGGGCTCTGAAACAGGCACAGGCCTCACACTGTGTGCACGCTACTAAACCTTAGAAACAGAGTGTATGGGGCTCCTGAGGGGGGATTTTGTGCCCACAGGCACATTTCTTGAAGCCAGTGGCCTTGCCTGACAATGCTGATTTGCTGATGACAGAACTGCAGCAATAAGATAACCCAAGAAATCGCAAATTACCCATGATATCTACAAGAAACAAAGTTATAGTTATGGCTAATCAAGAATTTTTTTGAAACGTGTGAAAAGGCAGGAAAGAAAACTCCGTAACAGCTAAGAAAAAAATACCTATCACAAAGGTAAACCCTTTTGTAGAAATTTGAAGAGATGATAATTAGAAATTAGGGCAGCAATAGTGGTGAAAATACAAAAAAAGACACTAATGCTCAGATCCCTCATACACGTATCTTGATTAGATCAGGCAGCAAATGAGATCTGATGCAATTTGGGGACTAGAGGAATTATGGAAAGGGAAGGAGCCAGAAGAGCCATGGATCCAAGCTCTTGAAAAAGGTGTGGAGGTGGTTTCCAATAACTCCTCTGTTAAGCCGGATGGACCAAGACAACACAGATCTAGAGTTAAGGCGGGCACATAACTTTCATTTCTGTGAACGAATTTCATTTCTAGTGAAGAAAGCTTTTTTTCTTGTAATTCTGTAATAGATTTAGATACTGAAGTGAATGCATATTGTAAATTTGATACTACTATGGTTCCATACAAGAGTGAGTTTATTCCACCTTTCAGAAAATTGTAGTTGGCTGCGGTGGTGCAGCGGTTAGCACTGTCGCCTCACAGCAAGAGGATCTCCGGTTCGATTTTTGGCTGGAGTGCCTTCTGTGTGGAGTCTGCATGTCCACTCCGAGGTCAAGTGATGATTAAAGACATGCAGGTAGGTGTGTGCATGAATGGGTGTGCCTTCTTTGAAGGCAGAGAGTTGGGCTCGCACCTCGGCACCATAAAAATCCACTGCCAGTTATTAGTGGACCAGAGTTCCACTGTGGTGACCCCTAACCGGGACGAGCTGAAATTCATTAGGTATGAGAAAATTGTACAGTTACATAATATGTTGAATTATGTTGTGGGAAAAGAATGTGCTGCATTTTTTAAAAACAATGTGCAGTTTAATTTGAGTAAATGTGAATGGGAAGCGTTGAAAAATTTGAGTAATAGAAATGAACTAGTATTTAAACCAGCAGACAAGGGGGGACAGATGATGATTTTGCATTGTTCACAGTATCTTAATATGTGCAATTGATACTGGAGTAAAGTGTATAAGAAAGTTGAGTTAATGTACTATAATAGGGATGTGTAAAGTTGTTACTACATAAGGGTGTTAGGCTGAACTATTTTACTCAGGAGGATGTAGTGAACAAATTTCAGAGAGAGAATAGTACTATGGCAAAATGTTTTTGCCTACCTAAAATTCATAAAACCTTTAATAACCCCCCGGGCCGCCCTGTAGTCTCTGCCTTTGGATATTTCACACACACAATATAGCTTGATGTTATGTTGTCCCTATCTCACCTTCGTTTTTGCTGTTTGGGTTCCGAGCTTATCTTTGGCTCCTACTCTGCCTTATACTACAGCTCGCAAGCTTTTACTGGCTCGAGGCTAGTCCTTATCCCAGCATGCCTAGCGGTAGTTGCCCAGATCTCGTTTGCTGCTTGCAGCATCGAGATTGCTCATACTGGCTCAGGCAAAGTGTTTTCTTCTTTTTGGATAATTTCTAACTTTTAGTCAAGATAGTGTTCGTTTTCTGACTTTTATATAGAGTGTTAGTGTCTTCTTCTTAGATTAGTGTTTTTTTCAAATCTTTTTGCTGCTGTTTTTTGTGGTTGTAGTGGCAGTTGTTTTTCTTCAGGCCTTTCTTGTCCTTGCGAACCCTTTTTATAGTAGAGGGTTCTTGTCTTTTCAGCCCTGCTTTTTCGTTAAAGGGCTCCCTGTTCACTCTTCTTTACCTTTACAGGAGCAGCTGTTTAAGTTAGTGTCTCTCCTTGGTTGGGGGAGTTCGCAGTTTTTAGTTTAGGCTCTTCCCCTTCCATCCTTCCTCTTTCTTTTTCAAAAAAGTTAAATTTTAAGTTGCAGTTTATAGTCATAGTGCAGTTTTATTGTTACTGTCATTTTTCTTGGTGTAGTTTATTCATAGCATATCTAAGGATTCCACCAAAGAGACGAAACCTTTGGGTATTAAAAAGTGTGACTCGTGTTACCAAAAGATGTCCCTTATGGACGGGCACACATTGTTTATTGCTTAGGGGCTGTCCACCTACAGGGACTCATGTTCTATATGTCATGCTTTCACTTCTCTGGTCCTGCAGGAGGAGAAAATTTAATTTTGCGAGACATATTGAAGAGCCCCTTCGATGCTTCTTCTGAGAGAAATCCGTCAAAAACAGGATAGGTCTGTTATACCATTGTCCTAGACTCCGATTTCGGAGCCATCCAAAGCAAAGGATACAACTTTGAGTTTGTCGGATCTAAGTGTTGGCTCCGACAAAGCTTCTGTGACGGCTCCATCAGTGGTCTCGGAACCATTCAGAACTCACAAGAGAACCAGGTCTCTGCCAGAGGGAATAGAGTCCTCAGCATAAGAATCCTCATAAGTATATAAGGGTTAAATCCTGGTCATCAGAGGAAACAGAAATTTCGGAATCCTGGTTAGAAGTATCATAAGCAAACTCTGTCCTAGGTTAGGCATAGAGGCCTGAACCATGCGATCTGGAAGTCCGTTTTCTAGGCATGGTTCGAGTTTTAGGCCTTGAAGAAGATGGCATTGGTTTAATATGCAAGTCAGTAGGCCTGAATACACCCTCAGAAGCCATTAGACTTAAGTTTTCGTATAGTAGGGGAAGAAGTTTGAACGATTTCTTGGTACATGGGGGAATTTAAGAGACCTCAGCTAGAAAGGGTCAAGGAAATGTTCCCTAAGGATTTTCTTCCTGTTTCACTGTTGCAGTCATCTCATTTGGGTTATCCCTGCCAGGGTAGCCCTCGGCCTCCCCGAATACCAGAAACATAGTATTTCTGCATTAGTTGCTGTCGCTTTAGGACTGACGTCAGGTCGTCAGTAGTATAAAGTAAGGCAGCCGATGCCATTACCCAAGTCTTTCTTGCCGTGGAGCCCGAAGCTGAAGCAGTTCACACGAGTGCCGGTCAACCTCTACCTGAGTTTTCGTTTCCAAGTTGAAGTCTTCTAAAGCTTAGTACCCTGTTGGGGATCCTCTCTTATTGCACTAACCGATGTCTGAAAAAGTTAATAGTCTCACCTGTGGAAAACAAATACCACACCGAGACTTTCACTTTTACTGCTTCACTTGTTTAGGCCCAGACCATGATGTCCCCCCGTTGCTACTTCTGTGCTTTGAGTGCCAGAACTGTCCGTCGTCAGGCCCTTATTGTAGCCCGATATTTTCGCTTACAGTCCTCTAATTCCGATATAGCGTCGGTAAGCCATCAGACAGCAGACCTTCCGCAAAAAAGTAAAGATAAAGACAGACCTCACTGGTCTAAACCTACTGATGATGCTTCTGTTAAGCTAGTAGTCAGTCCTCCAGTACGCAGTGAGGTGCTTTCGCCTGCTTCAGTTGATTTGCAGGCTGCTACCGAGACCCTTTCAGAGTCCAGTATGCCGCAAAACTCTTCGATTTTAAAGATCCTGCGGTCATCCCTACCTTGGATGGGTCTGGAGCCGCTGAGCAGGCACTGGCTTCCGAGGAAGTCCTTCGCCCTACCGAATATCAGCATAAACTGATGTCTTCTTTCACGACTACTGTTCTTTCTAAAACAACAGTTTCTTAGGCCCAGGGTTTGAACCACACCCAAGAAAGCGACTACCCACTCTCAGGCATCTGCTACCTTGCCTCAGTCTCAAATGCTTAAAATGGCGGAGGACCTTATGCTGATTAGGGGAAGTCAAGCTACCCCCTCAAAAAGGAAAAGAGGTCGATCCCCTGTAGTTTTGTCTGAGAACAAGAGTCAGATGAATCCGATGCATGTGACTATGAAGACATGCAACCCATTTCCCCTTAAGAGGATTCTGATGCAGAGGACTCCATTCCTTCAGCCTCTCCCCCAGAGGACTTTTCCTTTGGCGAACCCTGCATACTTTAAAAGAGCATTTCCAGTGGGAGAGTCAGGACTACCCCCATTCCAAAAAGAGACTCTGAATTCCCAGGTCTTCCGCAACACAGACCCTTGGCCCATCCCCCCAGTCCTAGATTATGTGGATGATGTTTTCCTAGAATCCAGCTCTACTCTTGACGCCCTACCTCCTGCTCCCCGAAAACCAGACTGGTACTATAGAGTCCCTGACTCGCACAAATATCTTTTTAAAAATCCAACAGCTGACCCTGAGGTCATTTCTCAAGGGCCAAAAGGGATTAAAGTAACCTCTGCTAAGAATCTCACCCCCTCAGTCAAGGATACCCGAGCATTGGACAGATGGGGTAAAAACGTATACATCTCAGCTACTCTTGCTGTCAGGGCACTAAATTGTCAGTTCCATATGCTGAAATATCCGAAACATACCTTGGAACTCCTTAAACAAATCTCTTCCTGCCTTTCCTGCTTGGGCAGAATCTAAAGATTTAGAAGACTTAATGCATTCTGCAAGCCAAGTAAATAAACACTTAGCACTGTGGTTCTGACGCCCTAGAAGCTTATTGCAGGGCAGCAGTCACTGGATCTGTCATTA
This sequence comes from Protopterus annectens, assembly GCF_019279795.1. Taxonomy (NCBI): domain Eukaryota; kingdom Metazoa; phylum Chordata; order Ceratodontiformes; family Protopteridae; genus Protopterus; species Protopterus annectens. The sequence goes on from NC_056733.1 coordinate 630,985,478, forward strand.
GAAGACATGCATGGCTTAAGGAACAGCCCTTGCCAGACTACATCAAATCTAAATTGTTGGATGCCCCCCTTGCAAAAAGATAACTTATTTGGCACTAAGTCAGAAGAGGTGTTAAAAAGATGGAAGAAAAAGCAAAATCTATGCAAACTGTTACAGATTTCTTACAGGTCCGCATTGTTGTATTTGCAGTTAGGACGGGGTTTCCTATCTTTGTTCTCTATCTCTGACCTTTTTAGATTTCTGTGTGCGTGCGACTGTTTAAAGTTGTCTTTTCTAATCCTTTTCTCTAGGTCCATTTAGAACCTAGGTTTTCTCCCTTCTTTTCTAACTAGGGCTAGGCCTGTTTAAGTTAGTTACCTAGTCCTCCCACTCTCCTTTTCTCCTCTGTCTGATTGGCTAATCTTCTGTGAGATGTCTAAGGAGGTCAAGGATCTTAAGCCCTCTGGCTTTAAAAAGTGTGTGAAATGTTCACAGAAGATGTCTATAATGAATGGCCACAGTAACTGTGTTTACTGACTTGGGGCCATCCATTTATAGGAAAATGTCTATTTTGTCACTCATTTAGTGCCAGGGTATTGTAGGAGAGAAGGAATAAACTTTTATATTAAAAGGTCTTCTTAAGCCCTCCATTGAGGAAGATCTGGCTAGCTCTTCCTTTGTCACATGGATCTAAAAAAGAAAAAAATCTAAACTGTCTGAGGCATTCCCAGGTGCCAGCTGGTGCATCGGAGCCACCTCCCAAAATTTCTAAAACTGACAAATCTGCTGCCTCCTCGGCTCCACTGATTTCACTGATACTACTGTGACTACAGTGTCTGCACCAGGCAGTTCAGAGCAGACCACTGATAGCAGGCATCGGAGCCGGTCTACGGAACATTTACTGGTCTCCCCTATATTAACGTCCCCTATACTACAGAGATCACGATCTCCCACACTGTCTTTCAGATCTTGCAGGAGCTTATCAGAAGATGATGTGGAGAGAGTAGTGCTGAGACTCCTGAAGTAATCTGCTTTGCCTAAAATGTTGGCTCCAACCCAGTCGGGTCCATGGCCACTTAGTCAGTTATCCCTTCTGTGATTTCTCCTCCGAGCCATGCTGGATTGCCGGAGTGCTTGGTACCACTGGTGGAACCCTCTGTTCCAGCTCCCCTTGAGGTTGTTTCGGAGTCTAGTTCCGCTCCAACACCTTCGGTTTCGTCCGTAGTGTCTAGGAGCCGAAGCTCACCGGTCGGCCCTTACAGGGACGCCTGGAACCGGACTTCATCAGTTCCGAGCCTTCCTCTTGGTGCGTCGGCTAGGGTGAGCTCAGACCCTACGTTTATCCCGGAGCTGATGGCGTCCTCTGTTTTCTTGGAGCTGGGGAGATCTTTGGAGCCGGAGAGGTCGGCATTCGAGATAACGAGTGTGCTGTCCCAATCGGCTCCAACCAGGGGTACCAACACTTTTCCCTCTCAGCACCTACTCCTCTCTGGACAGCAGAGACCCGCAGTCTCAGGAGCCCTCGTCTGGTGGTCCCCTTTCTTCTGAGACCTCCCCTGAATATCTTTCCAAGGAGCCCCCCACGGAAGAGGACATGCAAGAGGAAGCATGTAGTCTCCCGGGATGAGTCTCTTACCTCCGACACTGACCTCGGAGTCAGAAGGGTCCTCAAGTCATTCTGTCTCCTTTGTAGACATCTTGGAGATCCTTAGAGGTGCAACTGGCCCACTATTACCCCTTCTGATGAGTCTGTGTACCGGAAGGCTTTTGGGTCTCAACCTTCAGCCTCTTGGGTGTCTCCACCCTTCGAATTGTTAGAGCTTGTTATTCGGAAGGTGTGGGATACTCCTGGTTCCGTTAAGCCAGTCCCCAGGTGACCAAATAAATTTGTCAGCTCTAGAGAGGGAATTTTTGTCAAAGGGTGTTCCTGTAGATGCCATGTTGGTGGCGGCGGCCACTAAGAAGGAGCTAGCGGAGACTACTACTTCTGTCCATCCACCGAATAAAGAGTCTCGAACGATGGACAAACGGGAAGCGTATCTTTTCGTCAGTTGCATTTACTCTTAGATCGCTGAACTACCTAACACACTTTACAAGGCTTCAGAGTGATCTCCTTAAGGAGTTAGGAGAGACTCTACAAGGTACATCCACTGAGGGAGTCCTTGAGAAGGTGCCTGCTCAGTTGTCCACCTTGAATTCTATTGTCAGCTCGTCCATGAGGCTGATCTCTTTTGCAGCTGATGGAGCGAGCAGAGCAAGTGAGTTCAGGAGTTTCCCTAAGGAGGCACTCCTGGATGCGCTTGTGTAATTTTGCGGAACCGTTCAAGTCTACCTTTACAAACGCTCCCTTTGACAGCTCTTCATTGTTTGGACTTAAGGTAAAGGACACACTCACCCGGTGCGAGCAAGAAGGAAAAATACTCTGCTGTGGGAGTACGTTTTACTGTCCCCTCTAGACAGTATCCAAAGGGTCAGAGAGGTGGTAAAATGTGGTTCAAGAAGTCCCAGAGGTTTTTCCAAGATGTACAGGGTGACTCCTCCTTCAGAGGCAGAGGAGTTGGAGGAAATGGTAGACATCACCCTAGAGGCAGGGGCGGACTGCAAAACCAGGGAGGTCGTGATTCGTTTTGGGGCAGGCCCTACCAGCGCTCCTGGTGTGGGGCCCGACTGTTCCCCGACTGTGTTCCTCTGGAGCCGGTCGGGGGTCTCATTTCTTTGTATCCGGAAGCCTGGCCAAGTATCCCTAAAGTCAGATGGGTACAAAGAATCATTATCAGAGGTTATTCCATACACTTTTCTCTGCCACCTCATGTCCCCAAGAGGATCCCGGATATTGCACCCAATCACAGGGATGGTGGATTCAACCCAATAAGTTAACAAGTTGCTTGCAAAACGAGTTATCCAAACTGTCCCCGCAGACCAAATAGGATTCGGAACTTACTCCAGATTCTTTAGTGCCAAAATGTACAGGGGACTGGAGGGCCCATCTTGGACCTCAGCAATTAAATCCGTAAAGGAGGACAAGTTCCAGATGGTGACACTGCAGTCTATACTCCCATTGCTAGGGAAAACGCTTGGATGTGCTCAGTAGACCTCCAAGACACTTACTACCTCATAAAAATGGACAGGGCATCGAGGAGTCATCTATGCTTCCGGCTGGAAGCCAGTCACTACCAGTTTTATGCTCTGCCCTTTGGTCTCACCACAGCCCCCAGGGTGTTTACTAAGTGTATGGCAGTAGTGACAGCTCACTTGAGACGTCTAGGATTCCAGGTGTTTCCGTATCAGGACGACTGGCTCCTTACCACCCCTCCCCCCACCAGGCATCTACTACATCAGACCAGGGACACTACTATTCAAACTTATGCCCAGTTGGGGATTACTATAAATTGGGAAAAATCTGCCTTATCGCCCTTTGTTTGTGACTTTTATAGGTGCAGAAATAGACACAGTAGCCATGTTGGCTCACCTTCCAGTAGAAAGGCACAAAATCTTGTACTAAAAATTCATAGTCTTCTCCCTCTCCGAAAGGTCAGGGCCAGCTGAAGCTTAAGGGGACCATGGCTTTTACCATACTACTAGTATTGTTAGCCAGACTACACATGCGGATTCTTCAGTGGCTTCTGTCGTCCCAGTGGTCTTTCAAACACCTGCCCTTAACTCTCCACATTCTGTTAACAAATTCTTGCAAGAAGGACCTCAGATGGTGGAGTCCACCCAATCAGTTAACTACGGGTACTCCATTCCTCCCTCGCCAACCCGTTGTAACCACAGATGCCTCACAGATGGGGGGGGGCATTATCTAGGCAGGACTGTCCAAGGCACATGGCAAGATCGCAAGTTCATCTGCATATCAGTGTTCTTGAGATGAGGGCGATGCTCCTTGCATTACAAGCACTTCATGACCTTCTTCCTCTTGGGACGATTGCAATACAATCAGACAACATGTCGGTAGTATGATATCTCAACGAACAAGGCGGGACCAGATCATGCCCACTCTGTCGGGAGGCCATTCGGGTTTGGAAATGTGTGATATCTTCTCAGCGCTTTCTGGTGGGCGATGCACATCCCGGGGACAACCAATGTGATAGCCAACAAACTCAGCCGGGCAGTTTTGATGCCTCACGAGTGGTCTGTGAAGCAGGAAATAGCGGAGCAGATTTTCCGCAGATGAGGTCAGCCTTGCTGTGATCTTTGCCAGCCCGATCAATGCCAAATGCAGCAGCTACTTCTCCCTCATCCCCCCTCCGGGAGAGTCTCCGAGAGACGCACTTGTTCACAATTGGCCCCTGAGTCTCCTTTACGCTTTCCTGCCCTTTCTTCTCCTATCCAAGATGATTCAGAAAGCAAAACTGTTTGGAAGCAATCTGATCCTCATTACTCCTTACTGGCCTCGACAAGTTTGGTTCCCCTTTCTCGGGCCTCATCTATTAGACTATCCATGGACTCTGGACTCGGTGCCAGATCTCTTGACACGCATGTCAGGCTGTCTTCACCCCAGCCTTACACACCCTCAGTTTGACAGCTTGGCTTCTCCAGTTCCATCACTAGTCAGGCTTCACGATTTCTAACCCTCCATGAACCCATATCCTTACATCTTGTCATAAACCCTCCACTAGGAAATTGTACACCAGTAAATAGAGGAGATTCTCTATCTGGGCTGAGGAAAGGAATGTTGACCCTTATACTGCATCTATTCCAGTAGTATTGGAATTCTCGCCTAAACTTTTCCAACAGGGATCTGCGGCTGCCACAATCAGGGTTCAGTTGGCAGTGATTTCTAACTTTCATCTGGGTCAACAAGATTCTAATCTGATGTCAGGTTGTGCAAGACCTTCCTTATAGGTGCCACTTTAAGACCTCCCCTTCAGGAACTGGTTGCTTCATGGGACTTGAATTTTGTTCTATCCAAATTAACATCTCCACCCTTTGAGCCAGCTCATTTGTCTCCCTTGAAGTTTCTGTCTTGGAAGACCTTGTTTCTCTTGGAAATCGCATCTGCTAGAAGGGTTTCTGAGTTACAAGCACTATCTGTCAAACCCCCGTATTTGATATTTCACAAAGAGTATCTATTCGTACTAATCCATCCTTTGTCCCCAAGGTCTGCTCCCATAACACTTTGGACCAATCCGTAGAGTTTCAGGTGTTCTTTTCCAGTCATTCCAACACAGCTGAATACAGATTTCATCAATTGGATGTTCATAGACAATTACGTTTTTATTTGCACCGGACCAAGGAATTCAGGCAGTCCGACCAATTATTTATTTCCTTCTCTGACTCCAGATTAGGTCTCCCAGTTTCCAAAGTGAGACTCTAATTGGATCTCTAGCTGTATAGCTTACATTTACTCTTCTGATGGTAAGCCTTTACCTTTCAAGGCTCATTCTATGAGATCTTAGTCCACGTCTGCAGCTTTTCAAGCCAAGGTCCCATTGGATAATATCTGTGCAGCAGCAACTTGGGCTACCCCTCACACATTTATTACTCATTACAAATTGGATTTGACCTCCAGGGGTAGAGCATCCTTTGGTTCCACGGTACTCAGGAGTATTTTTCCTTGAGCCACCCAAAAATAAGGTGCTAGGGATGCTGTCCCATGAGTAAGAATGAAGGCGAGATAGGACTACAGGACATAAAGAAGTTATGTACTCACCATAACGTTCCATGTTTGTAGTCCATCTCGCCCTTCATTCTTATGAACTCACCCTCCTACCCCCATCCTGGAAGGATCTGGAGACAGAAAAATTAACTGGAGACCTTTTATTATTGAGTTCTTTCTCCATTTTTTTTGTTATTTCTCTTTAGTTTGCAGCAAACAAGATCTGGGGATTGTACTGGTGCACCATGGGATACCTACCTAGCCACAAGCCAACTAGAAGACTTTGAACTTGTAAAACGGCTGAGTTGGAGCTGAGGATAGTCTCTGAACCCATGTGCAAGAATGAAGGGTGAGATGGACTACAAACATGGAATGTTATGGTGAGTACATAACTTTTTTTTTCACTCAAGCACCTGGGCCACCATTACCACGGACCAATGGGTTGTGAGCATTGTGTCTCAGGGTTACAAATTCTCCTTCCACACCCTTCCAACCCCAGAAGGGTTCCCAGATCTACCACCAAATCAGTGGGCAGAAGCACAAAAGCAAATACATTCCCTGCTCTCTACGAGGGCCCGTAGAACACGTTCCTGCAGAAGATAGGCCAAAGCTTGTACTCCAGACTTTCTGGTCCCCAGAAAAGAGGGCACCTGGCGCCCCATCCTCGATCTGTCCATTCTAAACACCTTCCTGGTGATCCCAAAATTCAAAATGCTCACCCTCCAGCAGCTGTTACCCATGCTGTCCAAGGATATTTGGCTAGTCAACCTAGATCTAAAAGAGATCTACCTCCACATTCCTATCAGGGAATCATGCAGGAAATATCTCCGTTTCAGGGCAGGATCACAACACTTTCAGTTCTTTGCAACCTCCCTTTGGTTTATCTACTGCTCCCAGAGTTTTCAGAAAATGTCTGGCTCCAGCCATTGCCTTTTGCAGACAGACATTTTCAAATTTACCCGTACTTAGACTACTGCCTTATTCAGGCAGACAGCCAGGAAAAGCTGCTCAAGCACCTGGCATTTGTAAAGACCCTACTAATCTCCCTAGGGTACACAATCGGTGAAAAGAAATTCAAGCAGGTGCCCACCCAAAGGATAATCTTCCTGGGAGCAAGTCTGGACACAGCATCCCAGATGGCATACCTTACACCAGGGAAACAAATTTTCCTGACAGCCTACTTCTCTCAACTGGTCACCAGGCCTGAGCTATCTGCAAGGAAGATCCTGCAAGCTCAGGGGTTCATGGCATCTTGCATACTACTCATTCCATATGCCAGACTACATATGAGGAAACTTCAGTGGTACCTGAAGAACCTTTGGCGTCAACACACTCAAGATGTGGAATTTCTTCTACCAATAATTCCTTGCCTCAGAAAGGAATTTCTTTGGTGGGCAACAGCATGCTCCCACAACAAGGGACTGCCCTTCTCCCCACCCCCTGCCATGCAGACCCTCACCACAGACTCATAATACTACTATTGGGGTGCACACCTGGACGGCAGGTACATACAGGGCCAATGGAGCCCAGAGCAACCCCCCTGCACATCAATCAAAAAGATTATAGCTGTTTAGCCTGCCTTGATAGCTTTCAAAACCCTTCTCTCTCCAGGGGTTCTCCTGATCAAAAAAGACAACACCAGTGTGATGTGCTTCATCAACAAGCAGGGAGGGACCTACTCCTACCATCTATGTAGGCTGGCCATGACCATTTGGCTCACAGCCTCTTCTATGCAACTGTACCTGTTAGCACAATTCCTACCAGGCCCTCTCAACTCCCTGGCAGACCAATTAAGCAGAAACCTTCTGGACCCACACAAGTGGCAGCTCAACAGAAGTACCTTCACCCTAATAACTCAGAAGTGGGGAACCCCGAATTTTGACCTGTTTGTCTCCCACACCAACCATCAGCTCAGCGAATTCTGCACCAGGGAGCATCACTGCATGTCCTGGAAAGTAGATGCCCTGTCCTTCCCCGGGTCAGTCTCTTGGTCTATGCCTTTCTTCTCATCCCCAGGGTACCGCTCAAAATAAGGGAGGAAAAAACAAGGACCAATCTTTTAGCTCCAGACTGACCCCGACAACACTGGTACCCCTTGCTGCGCAGCCTGTCCCCCGCTGCCTCCATGACATCTTCCTCAGATTCCAAACCTCCTGACCCAGAGGGAAGGGGAATTCATGCATCCCCAATTTGCAGATGCTCAGTTTAGCAGCTTGGCTTATTCCCTAACCCAGAACTAACCTGCCATCCTCAGTAAACAAGTTCTGGATGTTATCCGTGAGGCCAGATGTCCTAGCACCAATGCAGATAAATGAAAAAGGTTCTGCACCTGGATGCAGGCTAAGGGGGCCAATACGGCACAGCCCTCCATCCCTCTCATCCTGGATTACTTCGCTAGCCAACTACACAGTGGTCTGTCTTTCTCTCTCTCTCTCTCTCTCTCTCTCTCGTATAAAAAATCATGCCTCTGCTATTTCTGTTCATTTTCCCACCGAGCAACCCCTTTTCTCACACCCTTTGATCAATCCATTCCTAAGATGGGCTAGCAACTTGAACCCCCCCCCCCCCCCAGAAGGGCACCAACACCAGCTTGGGACCTTAACTTTATCTTGGAAAAACTCTCCCTGCCTCCTTTCGAACCAGCTTCTTCTGCAGAGCTAAAATTTATCTCCTGGAAGACGGCATTCCTTCTGTCCATCACTTCAGCCTTAGAGTCTCTGAGCTGCAAACACTATTGGCTGTGAAACCCTTAATCATCATCCATGCAGACAGGGTATCCCTCAGAACTAACCCATCCTTCATGCCCAAGGGGTTGTCCAGTGTGGCTCTCAACCAATCCATTCATTTGCCCACCTTCTTTCCTAATCCCCAGAACAAGGGGAAAAGGATTCTTCACTCTCTAGATGTTCACAGACTGCTCAGATTCTATCTGGACAGGATTAAATCCTTCAGAAAGTCTGATTAATTGCTGGTTAGCTTTGCTGCAGGGGCAGAAGGCAAAGCCATCTCCATCTCCAAGCAAACCATTTTCAAATGGATAGCAAAACTGCATCCATTTCTGCTACAAACAGCATGGAAAGCCTCCCCTCGAGGGGGTCAGGACACACTCCACCAGAGCAGCCTCCACCTCTGCGGCTTTCCTCAGAGGAGCCCCCACCAAGGATGTCCTGGAGGCTGCCACCTGGACATCTGTTCACACTTTTTCCAAGCAATTACCACCTGCCTCTTCTCCAAATCCAGGGCAGGTTTTGCCTCTGCAGTCTTGCAGAGCATCCTAGCCAGCCCTCTGTTTCCTTTACTGCCTCCACCCATTTCCTCAGCTTTGGGAATCAACCCAAATGTGGTGACTGCAACAGTGAAACCTGAACATAGTACAGTTCTGTACACTTACCATAAATGTAGATGTTCACATGTATTCAGTGTTGCAGTCGTGGTTTCCCTTCCTCCATCCCCCTTTCTTCTCTTTCTGCTTTTATTACCATTCTTCCTTGTTGTTGTCCTTTCCTTACAGAGGACATATTGGTATTTTCCACTGGTGGGGTTTTTCCACTAGAACCTGGCCTCCTACTTTGGGGGCTCCTGACAGGTTAGGGCAAGAAAAACTGATGTAATAGTGTCAGTTGCCTTGCTGTATACTACTGACGACCTGATATCCAATCCTCGAGCAACAGCAAACTACACAGAAATACCAAGTCTCTGGTATTCTGGCCAGCCAAGGGCTATCCTGGAAGCGATAACCCCAAATGTGATGACAGCAACAGTGAATATACTCTAACAGCTACATTTATGTCAAGTGTACACAACTGTACTGTTATTTTCCTTGTAGTAGATGTACCATATGCCAGTATGTGGTAACTAATTTCTCAAATATTAATTGGAAGAAATTTGAAACTAAAGGGGCATATGGGTGTAGTAGTGAAATAATTATATGTTGGGAAGAGTTAGAGAAGTCTCTCTACTAAAATAAAAAAACATGTTAGAGATGTAAGGAAAAAAAAAGTTTAGCCCTGTGGCAGAACACTTCAATGCATGTCATGATGGTGAACCTAAGGGGCTACAGGTTACGTTATTGGAGCAAATGGTTTGTGCATCTGGTACTTCAGATACCATAAAAAAATACTTTTAAGGAAGAAAGAATCAGTTATTATGAAGTATGGCACTTTATTCCCCAAGGGACCCAATAAAGAGTTTACTTGGAGATGCTGTATGTAAAGTCTCTTTAAGAGACGATAATTTTATTAATATTTTAATTGAATAATTGTGTAACGAAAGTGAGAGGTGTATAAAAAGGGTGTACTCTGTAAAGGCTTTTCTACAAGCTAGAGAAGATTTATTGAGAAGATTTTTTTTCTGGTTTTAGTAAGTTTTATACTGGTTTATCCTGAGAACCTTTTTTTCACTGGTGTGCTACTGTGGTAACATACTTTGATATTCTGTTGTGTGGTCTACACATATCTTTAGATCAGGCAGCAAATGAGATCTGATGTAATTTAGGTGACTAAGAATTATGGGTAGGGAAGGAGCCAGAGATATATGGATCCAAGCTCTTGAAAAAAGTGTTTAGGTTTTTTTCCAATAACACCTCTGTTAAGCCGGATGGACCAAGACAACACAGATCTAGAGTTAAGGCGGGCACATAACTTTCATTTATATGGATTTGTCTCTAAACATTCTTAACACTTAGGATTCTTTCCAGAGGTTTTCTGTTGCAGAAGGCCTCTGAAGTCAATTGTTAGATGCAGATAATCATCTTAAGTCATCTGCAAGGAGAAAGTCCACACTGAGAGCTTTGTACTGGCTCACCTCCACCTGTCTGGATAGTTTTTGTATCCTGCAGATGCTAGTTTATTTTTAAGCTGGACAAGTGTGTGGTTAGTTTTCTATGTTTTGTCTCCTTTATACTCAGTTGTAGCTAAACTGAGGGGTTAAGGTGCAAGATCTGCTCCTCTTGACGGACATGTACTGCTGTAGTTTGATATCCAGAAGTCCATTTGCTCTGTCAGCATGGGTTAAGAATGATTATCTTCATGTTGCAGCCCTGACTTGTGGGATTTTCTGCTGTAAAACCCCTACCAGAGTAAAAAAACTGTGGCCTTCTGAGACTGGCGGACACCCTACTTTAATGTCTGTATGCTTTGGTGTAAAGGGAGCCAGCTGACACAATGACATCGGTCTGCCTTGGGCTCTAACAGCAAAAAGTGTTTCAGTGCATTGGTCGGTATGCACCACAGAGAAATCCTCTAAAGCTAAGTATCCCATTGCGGAACTCTTTCTTGCTATAAGTCATGTCAGGTAAAGTTAAGTCTCTGCTGTGGTAATCAAATCCCACACCATGATTTTCATACTTTGTCACCTGTCTAGGCCCAGATCACGATGTCCCTAATTGTCATTTTTGCACTCATTTCAATTCTAGAACTATAAGGTATGGAGCAGAATTCTTAGCTAGGCATCATAGGCTGCCATTCTCTTTGCATCGAACGATTGCTTCCACCGGTTGTCCTAAGGTCGACCTCCCTAAGCGTAAGGAGGACAGAGAAAAAATGACCCAAGCTTAAGGCCTCTCGCAACAGCCATTCACTGTCTGACTGTCCCCCAAGGCTCATTGCTGAGAAAGTTAAGGCCGTTTCACAGCCCCTTCTGTGAAGGAGGTGGTGGCGCATCGAGACTCTTAGTCTTACATGCTGTGTCAGGTCCCTCAACTTCTACACAGTCATTGGCTTTCAGTTTGTATGTCTGGTACGGAGTTGCTCAGCAGACCTCTGTTGTCTGACTAGCAATCTAGTGCCGGCAGCTTTCTTTGGAAGCATCAACCTGCTTCAGTTCTGCCTTACAAAAGAGACTCTGCATCAGCATGGCGTACGGACGGATTTCTGAATCAATAATTCTGTCATAATATTTGTCTAAAGCCTTAAAAGACATAGTGGCTTGCTGTTGAATCATAGACCATTGATGAATAAGTTCTTCATCTGGCTGACCAACATGTGGTTGTGTTTGAATTCTTAACCCCCTGGGAGTGATTCCCTTAGCAATATAAGCTTTGAGAAGTTTTGAATGCCAAACGTTAGATCTTAATTGCTTCAAATGCTTGTATAGATTATCAAATGCCAAACCGCAAAGTGTTTCAGGCCCTATAGGGTCAATAGAGGAACTGCCACTTGGGCATACACCAAAGGCACTTAAATCTGCTCTGTCTGCAGATAATCCAGAAACCAAATTAGAGAGATCCATCATATAATAAGGTCAGTAGACAATAATGGCTAAAATTGTATTGCCACGTCACTGAAAGGGAACAATAATAGCTAAAGGGTAAAAAGCTCCTATTGACTGCTACTTTCCCTTGGCAAACAGCCAATGTCCACTATTCAAATGTTAAGGCAAAAAGAACTTATATAAAAAATGTATATTAACTGGATTAAGTAATGAGGGCAAAATATCAATCTCCAACAATATGTTGTCACCAGAGAATATTCCAGAATATAAGGAAGCCAACCCTATTTAATCACAAAATGGTCACTCTGTTAATATTGATCGTCCACTGATAATGATACATTTGTCCTAATGGCTATGAAGCAAAGCCCACCCAACCATGAATACCAGCAATATATATTGATATTGATATTAATTAAAATATAAGTACTTTTTCTGAGCAATAAAGTTCACTTGTATTCTAAATATAATTATCCACATTTGTAAAACGGTATAAACCTGATGTCATAAACTGGACGGAAGGGGAAAGAAAAAATGAATCAAGTGACAAAACTATACCAAAAACACAACCATGAAAATTACAGGTGTAAACGGCATTTAAAAAACCAATTGGACTTACTAAAAATAGCTAATGAAGGCAGTGAAACAGTAACTCCTTATTTCATATAAACCACACTTGCCCTGGTTTCCCAAAATCTAAGGAAAATATAAGAGCATATGATGAAAAATAATCAACATAAAGAACATGAGAAGATGTTAATATAAATGTTGCCCATAATAGAAAATAAATAATAACTTTCGATATAATGGGCCTATATATAAAAAGACATTTGGCTATGGAATGATGAACCATACATAAATGAACATATCGTAGAGCAGCTGTTAACCTTAATACAACCGTAAAACAGTTTACAGAACAGTCCAAATGAAAAAACTCTAGAGGTCCTGTAGACAGTGTTCACAAACTTGAGCCCGATGAAAGTGCATTTACGTCAATCGGCAGCTTGCTGCATGCAGTATCTGGTCCAAACACTCCAAAAAAGGTCTCAAACACATAGATATACTGATAGTATACACAAAAATACAAGTCTCAAATGTTCCAGTTCACAGAATGATAAAACCCGTAGTTAGACGGAGGCCCTTAAATCCGAAAGTTGGATTTCTAAGTGCACAACTAATTTGCGAAAGACCATATGCTCATAGTTAACAGTGGCAGAAAAATCATATACCAAGTTGCTCTTGAAACACAGTGACAAAGTCTAATGAAAAGGAGTGTTTTTCACCTGGTAATTAGTGTTGAAAACGCCCGACCAATAAATCGCATGTCAGCCAATAGCCTCAAAATATTATCCGATGGCGTGTATGGAAAATGCCAAACCAAACCAAGCAGGTCACATATCCGCCAAAAACATCAAGAATCCACATAAACTGTCCCAAATCCTTCTCAAAGACTAAACGAAGGCACCAAATTGCTTAGAAGAACCAGGAACTCCGTGAATAAACCGTTGGCCCAAATACTAGAACGTAGAACACAAAATTATTAGACAAAACAGGCTGCTGAAGAAACATGCAGCCAACATCGGATCCACGGCCCCCAGCAGGAAGAGAGAAGCAAGGTAACCAATCAAAAAAACTTTTTCCTGCGCGTGGGTAAAGTTGCACGGCAACTGCAGAACAAGACCACAAAACAAAATGAAGCCAGCAACTAAATCGGACCCGATGGAATATTTATTATATTATAACAAAACATCATACAATACAAGACCGGTTTCGGCTGGCAAAAAATAGCACAGCCTTCTTCAGTGATAAAGAATGACAAAAATATGATGCATTTATATATTAACAGAACTACGTCCTATTGGTGCAATTACAATTGCTCATTTAATCCAGGTGTGAATAATGCACCTAATATAGTAATCCATTTCCTTTCTTTTGAGTCAAGCAGCGAGTGCCATCCTCTTTTATTAAATTTGGGCCAACAGTTTATTCATTGAGTTCCTGGTTCGTCTAAGCACTTAGAAATCCAACTTTCGGATTTAAGGGCCTCCGTCTAACTACGGGTTTTATCATTCTGTGAATTGGAACATTTGAGACTTGTATTTTTGTGTATACTATCAGTATATCTGTGTTTGAGACCTTTTTTTGGAGTGTTTGGACCAGATACTGCATGCAGCAAGCTGCCGATTGATGTAAATGCACTTTTTCATCGGGCTCAAGTTTGTGAACATTGTCTACAGGACCTCTAGAGTTTTCATTTGGACTGTTCTGTAAACTGTTTTACGGTTGTATTAAGGTTAACAGCTGCTCTATGATATGTTCATTTTATGTATGGTTCATCATTCCATAACCAAATGTCTTTTTATATATAGGCCCATTATATCGAAAGTTATTATTTATTTTCTATTATGGGCAACATTTATATTAACATCTTCTCATGTTCTTTATGTTGATTATTTTTCATCATATGCTCTTACATTTTCCTTGGATTTTGGGAAACCAGGGCAAGTGTGGTTTATATGAAATAAGGAGTTACTGTTTCACTGCCTTCATTAGCTATTTTTAGTAAGTCCAATTGTTTTTTTAAATGCTGTTTACACCTGTAATTTTCATGGTTGTGTTTTTGGTAAAGTTTTGTCACTTGATTCATTTTTTTTCTTTCCCCTTCCGTCCAGTTTATGACATTAGGTTTATACTGTTTTACAAATGTGGATAATTATATTTAGAATATAGGAGAACTTTATTGCTCAGAAAAAGTACTTATATTTTAATTAATATCAATATATATATTGCTGGTATTCATGGTTGGGTGGGCTTTGCTTCATAGCCATTAGGACAAATGTGTCATCAATGGACTTAATCGATATTAACAGAGTGACCATTTTATGATTAAATAGGATTGGCTTCCTTATATTCTGGAATATTCTCTGGTGACAACATATTGTTGGAGATTGATATTTTGCCCTCATTACTTAATCCAGTTAATACACATTTTTATATAAGTTCTTTTTGCCTTAACATTTGAATAGTGGACATTGGCTGTTTGCCAAGGGAACGTAGCAGTCAATAGGAGCTTTTTACCCTTTAGCTATTATTGTTCCCTTTCAGTGACGTGGCAATACAATTTTAGCCATTATTATCTACTGACCTTATTATATGATGGATCTCTCTAATTTGGTTTCTGGATTATCTGCAGACAGAGCAGATTTAAGTGCCTTTGGTGTATGCCCAAGTGGCAGTTCCTCTATTGACCCTATAGGGCCTGAAACACTTTGCGGTTTGGCATTTGATAATCTATATAAGCATTTGAAGCAATTAAGATCTAACGTTTGGCATTCAAAACTTCTCAAAGCTTATATTGCTAAGGGAATCACTCCCAGGGGGTTAAGAATTCGAACACAACCACATGTTGGTCAGCCAGAAGAAGAACTTATTCATCAATGGTCTATGATTCAACAGCAAGCCACTATGTCTTTTGTTGAGGTTTTAGACAAATATTATGACAGAATTATTGATTCAGAAATCAATGCAGTTAAGGATTTAAGTAATGATGTGCAGAAATTCGAAGGGCAAATGTTTTTTCAAAAACATCTCACTAAGTCACTAATGATCTTAACAATTTGGAGGTACAGTTAAAATCAAGGAAAATTAAGAAATTCAAACGAGACGAAAATAATTATCAGGGAGCTAACCCATTTAGTGCCACCTCCAAACATGTTCATTTTAATTCTCATCTGGTTAAGACACCCAGAAGAAAGAGGCCCAGGTCTATATTACGCAACAGATGTAATACCAATGGTTCTTCCACTGATGATGTTTCATCACATACTGACAGTGACATGCAGCCGGCATCGGATTCTCCGATTCCCAAACGAACCCAGGGTTCTTTTCCTTTAGGGGGAAATACAAACGTGGAGGCAGGAAACATCAGAAATGTCCAAAACATTCAGTGTCTTTTACAAATGGTGACATAGAAATAAGGAATGATAATTCAAATGTTTTGAATTTGTCTAATTTTGTTTCGTCTCCAATTCATATGGACATTCTGAATAAAGGCCTCACATTTATTCCTGGTTTTGTTGTTTGAGGACCGGTTGGTCCAGGATGTTTTGTCTTTCTGTAGAGTATTAAATCTCAAATTACAGTTTGGTGCTGATGATGGTGCCCAAGACCAGGATAAATTTGTTTATTCTAAGTCCAAATATCTTCCTCCCATGCATCCTGTTGTACACTTGTTTCAGAACATGGTTATCAAAGATTTACATTTCCATAATTCTGAATTTCGTTTCAAGTCTAACAATCTGTCTCTCAAAGAAAAACAAGCTATGGATGAACTGTCACATAACAAGGATTTGGTTATTATTTCAGCAGACAAAGGTGGGGCAGTAGTGGTCATGAATTGGATGGATTATAATAGAGGCCATGAGGCAGCTATCTGATAAATACTATGTCAAAATGGTTTTTAATCCCATACACAGATTTAAAAAACAGATTGATGATTTTCTCTGTAGCGCTAGGGATATCGGCCTCATTACTACCTTTACTTTACAACAGTTAACTATTTCTGATTCAACCAATCAATATATTTATTTTCTTCCCAAAATTCACAAGGACCCTACTAACCCACCTGGGAGACCCATTGTCTCTGGACGTGGATATTTAACTGAACCATTATCCTTGTATTTTACTAAACACCTCAAACCTCTGTTGACACATGTTCGTTCCCGTCTACGGGATAAGACTGAATTTTTACAGATCATTTCTGATGTTCAGCTCGAACCTGATTGGCTGATATGCACATTGGATGTAAGTGCCTTGTACACGAATATACCACACCAAGTGGGGTTGAATGCAATAGCTTATTGGCTCAATATTGCCTGCATTTTTGATGAAGATTTCAACATCTTTCTTGTTGGTATGGTTGAATTGGTCCTTACACATAATGTCTTTTTCTATCAAGACATATGCTTTTGGCAGGTTAAAGGTACGGCCATGGGAGCCTCATTTGCTCCCATTTATGCTGACCTCTTTATGGCTTATATAGAAGAATGCATCATATATGATCGCCATAACGTCCACCTCCCAGAAATTGATATGTGGAGGAGGTACCTGGACGACTGCTGGATGGTGTGGAGGGCTGATGTTGAATACCAAACAGAATTTGTCTCATATCTCAATGATAATATATGGGGTTTACAGTTCACTGTAAACTATCATGTTGAAACTATTGCTTTTCTTGATGTTTTAATAACAAGACAAGATGATGACACTTTGGCCACTCAGGTATTTAGGAAATATCCTAAATATAACACAGTCCTTCACGCCTCCAGCTTTCATCCCCCGCATATTGCCAAAAACATACCTAAATCACAGTTTATTCATTCCAAACGGATTTGCTCCCAGCCAGAGTTTTTTGAGCAGGATAGACAGGATCTTGTCAATAGGTTTCGTAACAGAGGATCTGAAGTAGGAGATTCATTTGTCTGCAACCTGTGGGTTATGGATCCGATATCGGATCCGAACCGGCATGGTTAACCAGCTATGGATCCAAGCTTTCAGCTCCTCCCCTCACCCATAATGCCCTGCTCTACCCTCATGACCTCAGATCTCGTTTGCCGCGCTGGTGACCAGATTGTGTTCCTAAGCTCTTCAGCTAAGTGCAGTTTTTTTTAGTCTTTAAAGTGCTAATTTTTGAAGTTGTGTGTGAAAGTTGTGTGGAAGTGTAGGTTTCCCTATTGCTTAATTATACTTTTAGTGTTTTAAAATTTAATTTTACTTATCCCTCCCCTCGCTGGTAGCGTAGTGTGTGTTTGGGCCTGTTGAGTGGTTTTGTTACTTTGCTTTAACTCTAGTTTAAGTAACCTTTTTGCATTTGGGATGTCTGAACAACCCAAAGCTGTGTTCTCCAAGTGCTCCGAGTGTGGCCATAAGCTTTCCCCGGCTGATGGCCACACTCGGTGTGTTAGATGCCTTGGGCTTGAACACCTCACTTCTGGATGTTCCATTTGTGCAGGGTTCAACCCCAGGGCATTGAAGGAGCGGAGGTCCAAGCTTGTCTTGGCGGGTCTTTTACCACTGGACTCTGCTCCGGCCTCCGCTCCTTCGGGGGTAACCGTTTCTACGGTTGTCTCCTCTCCGGCTCCCTCTCCTCCTCCTGGGACTCAACCTCCCTGTAGTGGTTCGGAGGAGAGGGAAGCTAGAAAGAAGGACCGGAGGGAGAAGCACCATAAGCGGCGGGCCGAGACCTCTGTTTCGGCCCCGCCAGCCAAACGGGCTTCTCCTCCGGCCTCCTTGTCTGCTGGCTCTCCCCCTCCTCGGCTCCGGTCTCCAGTGTGTTTTTCACCGGGACCTGAGGAGGAGGAGGAGACCCGATCTCCGTCGAGGCTATTGAGGAGGCACTCAAGGCCTACCTCAGTAGCCTCGTCGAGATCAACTTATAGCCTGTCAGACGCTGATCTGGACCGGATGATGAGAAGGTTCATCCAGGCCCAGATGCAGATGGGAGTGCTCTTGCCTCCCCCCCCCCCTCTGGGGGGAGCTCGACCCCTTTTTTCAAGCCAATTGCTCCTTCTCCGACCCGCTACCCGGGTTCGGAGCAGTTGGAGCCGAGCAGCGGGGTGGGTCGGCGCCGATAGTACTTGGTACTTCGGATCCGACCTCTCGGAGCCTGGATCCGAGCTTCGGATCCGGGGGGATCAGTGCTCCTTCGGCGCCGTCTGTGTCGGAGCGCGCTGTCCCTTCGGATCAGAGCGCTTCGGCGCCGGCTCCGATCCACTCCTCTGATCCGAGGGGGAGTGTATTGTCGGATCCTTTGGTCGAGGTCGGCTCCCCTTCGGCTTTTGATGTAGTGGAGAGGGCCCTGTTGAGGGTCTCCGGACCCCCGGCACTTGCTTCGGCTCCGTCCCGCGCTCCCTCTGCACTGGGTCAGGCTTCTACCATCCGGCCCTTGGGACAGCCCGCTCCTGTGCCCCAAGCTGTTCCCCTGGAACAGGTTACTGTTTGCGAGGAGTCCTCTGACAGCCCCCCGGAGGATGTTCCCTGCAAACATACGTGCAAAAGGAGGCACATTGACTCCCCCGAGTCTCTCACAGAAGACACGGATTTGGAGGAAGGGGAAGGCTCCCCACGGTCACCCCCCGAGGATGTCTCATTTGGAGACGACATGGAAATGCTCTGCATAAGGTGGGGGGGGTGGTCTGCCCCCAAGTCTTCCTCGGACGAGTTTGTGTTCTTGGAGGCATTTGAAGCGGGCCCGTCTACCTCTTGGGTGTCCCCTCCTGCCGACCCCCTGGTGGACCTCATTACCACCAGGGCGTGGAAGGAACCGGACACCGTGGAGCCAATCCCTAAAAGGCCCGACCGTATTCTGTCCCCCGGCTGACCGTGCCCATTGGAGTAGGGGGCCTCCAGTAGATGCCATGTTGACGGCGGCCACCAAGAGGGAACTTGCTCAGGAGAGTCCCTCAGTCCATCCCCCCGAGCAAGGAGTCTCGGATGATGGACCGCTTGGGGAAGCGGATGTTTAGTTCAGCGACCTTCTCTGTAAGGGCGCTGAACTATCTGGCACACGTGATTAGGATGCAGCGCGATCTTATTAAAGAATACGCTGCATCCCCCCCCCCCCCAGAGTCCATGTCGGAGGAGGACAAAGTGCTGCACTCCACCCGCATGGCCACTCCCAGGTCCGTCACCAATACCTCTATGCGGCTACTCTCCCATGCTACGGAAGGTGCCGCTAGAGCCGCAGGGGCAGGCCTAGTTACTAGACGTCAGGCCTGGCTCCGTCATTGCAATTTCTCAGAGCCCTTCAAGGTGTCATTTGCGAACGCCCCCTTCGATGGTTCTGCCATCTTTGGCAAAACTGTTCGTGACACTTTGACCCAGAGCGAGAAGGACGGGAAGACGCTGTCTGCCGTCGGAATCCACTTCTCTGCACCCCAGAGGCCCTATTCTAGGAACCAAAAGGGTCAGAAGAAGATGTGGTTCCGGAAGTCGCAGCAATCCCAGCCTGCTCCGGACAACCAGTCCTTCCATGGCAGAGGAGGACAGGGAGGACGCCGCCCTAGGGGCAGAGGGGCTCCCAGGAACTTCGGGTCCAGAGAACCCTTCTCTGAACGGCCCGCGCAGCAGCCCTGAGGGGTTGCCCGGCTGCTCCACTCTGGAGGCAGTCGGGGGACGTTTTACGGAGCACCTAGCGGCATGGGAGTCCATAACATCAGACCGCTGGGTTCTCCAGATTATATCCAGAGGATACCGTATCCCCTTTCTTCACTTGCCAAATTTGAAGTCCCTCCCCGACGTTCCACCCAGTCAGTGGGAGGCCGCTTTGGCAGAAATTGGCCATCTGCTAAAGAAAAGAGCCATCCAGCCCGTCCCCCCAGACTAGATCGGATCAGGGTTCTACTCCAGGTTCTTTTTAGTGCCAAAAAAGACGGGGGATCTAAGACCAATTTTTGACCTTTCACTCTTGAACCTGGCAGTTCCCAAGGAGAAGTTCCGAATGGTCACGCTGCAGTCTATTCTCCCCCTTCTGGGAGAAAATCACTGGATGTGCTCCATAGACCTCAAGGATGCGTACTACCACATACTAATGGACAGGCGCTCCAGGAGGTTTCTCCGCTTCCGGCTGGGAGCCAGTCACTACCAGTTCCGGTTCCTTCCCTTTGGTCTCACCACAGCCCCCAGGGTGTTCACCAAAGTATTAGCAGTGGTAGCGGCCCACCTGAGGCTTCAGGGGGTACAGGTCTTTCCCTACCTGGACGACTGGCTCCTCACCGCCCCAACAAGGCATCTACTACTATTGGCGCGAGACTCCTTTCTCCATCTTGCTCCCCATCTGGGCATCACAATAAACACAAAAAAATCCAACCTAGCACCCACGCAGTTCATAGATTTTATAGGTGCCAGGTTAGACACAAGGAGATTAATAGCCTTTCTCACTGCGGACAGAGTTCAAAATCTGCAACTCCAGGTGCGGGCCATTCTCCACTCAAGCTCAGTTCCGGCGGAGTTGGTCCTGAGGGCTCTAGGATCCATGGCGGCTGCTATAGCGCTTCTTCCTCTCGCCAGGTTCAATATGCGCATCCTCCAATGGACACTCCTAGTCCAGTGGTCGTATCTTGCTCTTCCTATGCATCATCCCATTGCGATCAGCAAGGCTTGCAAGCGGTCCCTCCTGTGGTGGCTACACTCTCCAGATCTCCACGGAGGCCGTCCATTTTGTGCTTCTCCCCCTCTCGCCACGGTGACTACGGATGCCTCCCGCCTCAGGTGGGGGGGGGGGCATTTTGCAGGCCGGACCATCCAAGGCACGTGGAACGATTCAGAGACCTTACTGCATATCAACGTTCTAGAGATGAGAGCAGTGCTCTTAGCGTTGCTAGCACTTCAGGCCTTTCTTCCCTTGGGAACAATTGCGATTCAATCGGACAACATGTCTGTTGTCTGGTATATCAGCAAGCAAGGATGAACCAGGTCTTACCCTCTTTGTCGAGAAGCCATGAGAGTTTGGGAATGGGCAATCTCCACCAACCGCTTTCTCATAGCAACGCATATTCCGGTTCGGTCCAACATCCTGGCGGACAAACTCAGTCGCACCATTCTCACCCCTTACGAGTGGTCTCTCAATACTCAGGTAGCGGAACGCATTTTCGCACGGTGGGGAACTCCTTGTTGCGATCTTTTTGCCTCTCCCTCAATCACCAAGTGCGACAGTTTTTTCGCTCTGATACTTCCTCCCGGAGGTTCCCCAAGAAACGCTCTGGTGCATGCTTGGCCACCCGGTCTTCTTTATGCTTATCCCCCCTTGCCTCTGATGCTCTAAGTTCTTCAGAAAGCCTCTCTGTTGGGGTGCAGAATGATTCTCATTGCTCCGTTTTGGCCTCGACAGATCTGGTTCCCCTTCCTAAGGTCTCACTCTGTGAATCCTCCTTGGATTCTAGATCCCATTCCGGATCTGATATCTCATCCATCCCACCTATCTCCTCCGAACCTGGACAACCTGAAGCTGACCGCTTGGCTGCTCCAGTTCCACTCTTGATCAGGACTCCCGGTATTTCGTCCCCTGTTGAGGCCATCCTGGTGGCAGCTCATAAGCCAATCACTAGGAAAATCTACCGCAGCAAGTGGAAACGGTTCTCGTTGTGGGCGGAGCGGCAAGGCCTAAACCCCTTCACAGTTCCTCTCCCTTTGGTGCTTGATTTCTTAACCACTCTTTTTAATGATGGTGCCAGCAGTTCCACGGTCAAAGAACAACTTGCGGCAATTTCCCATTATCACATTGGTCATGACTCCAATCCACTGATGTCGGCCAAGTTGTGTAAGATTTTCCTTAAAGGTACGTTTCTTCTCAGGCCCCCTGTAAAGCAAGCGGTTCCTCCTTGGGACCTTTCCTTAGTTCTCCAGGCCTTGACCGCCTTCTCGAACCGGCTACGGTAGATCTGAAATTCTTATCTTTCAAGACCGCCTTCTTAGTAGCCATTACTTCGGCCAAGAGAGTTTCAGAGCTTCAAGCATTATCAGCTAAACCTCCTTACTTGGTCTTTCATCCGGACCGTGTTTACCTCAGGACCAACCCGTCCTTTCTTCCTAAGGTAGCCTCTGAAGCAAACCTTAATCAATCCATTAACCTCCCTTCTTCTTTCCTAAATATGAAAACAAAGGTGAATACAAGCTTCACTCCTTAGATGTTCACAGGCAACTTAGATTCTATCTAAACAGGACGGCTGGTCATAGGCAATCCGACCAGTTGTTCATTTCTTTTGCTAAATTTAATTTGGGCAAACCAATTTCTAAAGTCTCATTATCTCGCTGGATTTCACAATGTATCTTATTGGCTTATCAAGCTTCGGGAAGGCCCGCACCGGAGGGTGTACATGCCCATTCAACCCGGTCAGTCTCTACCTCGGCAGCCTTTAAGGCTAGGATTCCTCTAGATGATATTTGTGCAGCAGCCACGTGGGCTTCATCTCATACTTTTATTTCCCACTACAAGTTGGATCTTTCATCTAGGGGTAGAGCATCCTTTGGCTCCGCGGTGCTCCGGAATATCCTTCCATGATGGCCGCCCAAGATTCAGGTAGCTGGGGACTCTGTCCCACAGGTTGCAGACAAATGAATCTCCTACTTCAGATTTAGAAGTTATGTACTCACCATAACGTTCCATCTGAGTAGGTGTATTCATTTGTCTGCAACCATCCCGCCCTCCTATCCCCCTGGCCTTTCAGTTTCCTGCATATGACGCGTTACCCTTTTCAGGGTGTTTTTGCTGTTGGCAAACTCTATCTGAGATCATGAGGGTAGAGCAGGGCATTATGGGTGAGGGGAGGAGCTGAGAGCTTGGATCCATAGCTGGTTAACCATGCCGGTTCGGATCCGATATCGGATCCATAACTCACAGGTTGCAGACAAATGAATACACCTACTCAGATGGAACGTTATGGTGAGTACATAACTTCTAATTACCCTATGGGACATGTTAAGGCAAGTAATTGGGTCAACACATCCCCAAGGGAGGAATTTTTGAAATACAAAATCAAGGATAATAGTGTCACACAGCCAATCAGGTTCGTCACTATGTATGCTAGGAATACCAATCTTCTCATGAACAGCATAAATACCAATTGGAATATTCTATCCAATATTCCAGAGTTATCAGGGGTATTATCTGACAAATGCTCATTTTCATTCCGCAAAGGAAGGAATTTGGCTTCGCATTTTAACCATTACAAGCATACACTCTCTACTGACAATACATCATTAGTTCAAACTACATTAACTGGTGAACAAGTGGTGGGTTGTTTTTCATGTGGGCATTGCAGTAACTGTGACAGAATTGTTAAGACCAAAGAATTTTCCAGTAGAAATTGTCCAAGGGTTTATCAGATATTATTTTTTGCAAACTGCAGCAGTGAATGGTTAATTTATCTCGCAACATGTAGCTGTGGTTCTTTTTATGTTGGTCAAACCTTACGCGTCTCAGAACACGAGTAACATTAGAACCAAAAAGCTAAATAATGCTTTATATAAACAGTCTCAAACATCCCACTGCCAAATTCTCTTTTACAGTTATTGACATAATAAGAGGTAATAAATTTAACAAAACAGGATGGCACTCATTGCTTGACTCAAAACAAAGGAAATGGATTACTATATTAGGTGCATTATTCACACCTGGATTAAATGAGCAATTGTAATTACACCAATAGGACGTAGTTCTGTTAATATATAAATGCATCATATTTTTGTCATTCTTTATCACTGAAGAAGGCTGTGCTATTTTTTGCCAGCCGAAACCGGTCTTGTATTGTATGATGTTTTATTTGTTATAATATAATAAATATTCCATCGGGTCCGATTTAGTTGCTGGCTTCATTTTGTTTTGCGGTCGTAGTGTATACCTCATTAAAATAATAAGTCTGCTTTAAATTTTAAGTAACTGGTGAGGGACACCATATCGATCAAACCTGGGCTAGTAATGGCATTAACTCTGAGTTGCCACCAGTCACTGGGTCCCCCGCTCTCATCCATTACTACCCTTTCCAAAATGATAAACTTGAAATTGTGGTTTGGAAATGTATTAATGTGCTTTGCCAGGGCATTTTTGGTGTTGCCTTTAGTTATATTGTATGTATGCTGATAAACACGTGTCCTGAAGGCTATTTTGGTCTTGCCAATATAAAACCCAGGACACGCCAGATATATAGCAGCATACACTACTTGTTTACTTGCACAATTACAATTCTGGTTGACTTTTATCCATCCATAACCTTTAATAAAGATTCTTTCGCACTCTAACATGTATTTGCATTGAGTGCAGTGCCCACATTTTGTCATTTTCCCAATACCAGGTTTTGTGATCTTGCCACTGGACTCCAAAAGGTTCTTAATGCTGAAATCCTTTTTGTATATTATAACAGGGGAGTCACCCACCTTCCCTCCTATGGTTTCATCACTCATAAGAATGAACCAGTTTCTCACCAATATGTCCCGTATCAAAGGGAATTGTAAGTTCTATATAAGAATAAGCCCATGTTGAAATGAGGCAGTTGTTGAAACCCTAAAATGAAGAAGGGTGTTTGAGTTTGTGGGTTTGCTGAAGATGTTAGAATAAAACTGGTTGTTCTCCAGATCCTTGGAAATCTGTACATCCAGGTAACTAATGGATTCAATATGAGTTACCATGGTAAACTCCAGAAAGGTAGTACTGGAGTTGAGAAACAGTAGGAATTCAGACAACTGCTCCTGGTCCCCTCTCCAGAAAATAAAGATGTCATCTAGGTACCGCCCATAGAATGAACAGTATGTCATCCATTCAGATGTGGAAACTTGGGAAAATTCCCATTGTGTCAGGACAATATTAGCAAAAGCTGGTGCACAGGCAGCCCCCGTAGCAATACCTGATTTTTGCTTCAAGAGATGTCCCTCAAAAATCAGGAAACTGTTTTCCCGGACTAATTGCATTGAAGTCCTAAGTGTAAGAATCCTGGTATGGGAGAATGTAGTCTGTTGGCACAAAAAAATCATAAAACAATTCAATGCCTTCCGAATGTGGGATGACATTGAAATAAATCTTTAATGTCAATAGTTAAAAAAAAAATAATGTTACTGTCAAATTCTTGTCTGATTTTTTTTTTTTTTTTTTTTTTTTTTTGAGACAGTCCCAAGAATCTTTTATAATATGGGAAAATGAACTCCGAGTAGCGTTGTCGCCTCACAGTAAGATGCTGTCCGGTTCGATTCTCAGCTAGAGCATCTTCTGCGTGGAGACATGCGTGAATGGGGGTACCTTCGTTGAAGATTGTGCGTCAGGGCTGGTTAAAAATCAACTACCAATCATTAGCGGACCGGAACTCCGCTGTGGTGACCCCTAACCGGGAAAAGCCGAACGACACAACAGTTTTTTAACTTCTGGTCCAAATATTTGGCAGTACTAATAGTTTTGGAACCTTTCGCATCCACTATGGGCCTTAATGGAGGGTGGGAGATATTCTTGTGGATTTTTGGGATCCATAATATCATTGGGATCTGTGGATGTTTGTGTGCAAAAAAACAGTTGTTCTTCAGATATCTGGTTTTTAAGAAATAAAATCAGAAAGCACCATGTCTACATGACTATATGCGATGTTTAATTCGTTGCGTGATATTTGTGCATATCCATCACCAAGAAGATGTTCTAGCATACAGTCAATGTACCTTTCCTGATCCATGACTACTAAACCACCCCCCCTTGTCAGGTTTCATGACTCTGATCTGTCTGTTAGAAATACTGTCTAGAAGGATAGTCTCCTCTTTAGTTAAATTGTACAGTTTACTATTGTCATTCACCCTATTTAAATCCCTGATTTCCTTAGTGCAAATGCCTTGTAATAGTTGTAAAGTGGGATGTAGTAGGGGGTTATAGTTATAAGTGCTTGTTTTTTTGCACCCAACTGGTAATTATTCCCAGTTTTACTTGTATAGACATTCAGATTTAGCTTTCTAGTATAAAGCATGACGTCAAGGATTGTTTTTTATGTTGAATTTCTTATAGGGTACAAAATGTAACCTTTTCTGAAACAAGTTCGCCCAATCTTTTGTAACTTCTATGTTACTTTAAAATTTATAATTTAAGTCCTGATGGTCGTCAGAAATAATGGAAATCTCACTGCTGCTGTCTAAAACTTGCCCTGTCTTGTCTGTTGCCAGTTCACCCGTCTCCCTTTCCCCCTCCCAGAAAAACTCTGGGGTAAATGGTGTTGGTCCCCCTGGAAACCCACAGTGGATCATCTCCGGTGGGTGTAACCTTGTTTCTGGATCCTCTCCGATCTCCTTAGGGGTTGACCTAAAGGGATGGGACCTGGGTGGTTGTCTTCACTGGGTTGCAAGTCATCAGTAAGTTCATCAAAAACATCATTGTTAACATTGCTATGCATTTGTACATTGTTAGTGTTTCCATTAGAAACTAATGGGTAGGCTACACCTGCTTCATAGTCTTTGGCATCTCTATCTAGTTTTTTACTCTTTCACCTTGATTTTCTCAACAATCATATCTATGTTAAAAAACACAGCGCTATACTCCTTATGTTTGTTACAAAAATCAATGTCATTTTTTAACAAAGCATCTAGTTTACTCAGAGTTTTGCAACAATTCAAATTTCTTGTCATTGTCCCTTATTAAAACTTCTAGTAACTCGCAACCTTGTCGGTTAAATAGTGAAACCAAGTCTTAATGCAGTTCAGAGCCATTTAAAATCCCTTTAGGGAAACGCCAGTACCTTAACCCTTTGGGAACTTGTTCCCTTTTCAAGCAATTCCCTAAGGTACTGGTTTTCTATTTGTAATTTCTTCATTTTCAAACTATCCTTTTCAAGGTTGTTTAAAATGGAACTTACAGTACCTTGGTTGAGGTTTCCAGTATCCGTGTGGTGAAACACGGTCATGTCCTTATTAATCTTACTTAATATTACCTCCTCATCCCAAGACTCCCTGTTCAGCATACAACCAGGGCAAGGCAGCCGAAAACGCAAAGGGAACAGGACTGCCATGGACTCTAATGATGTTGCAGTACCTGGGACTTCCACTTCAAACACAATTACAGGAACGCTGAGCCAAAGACATGAGAATTTGAGTCCTTTGTTAAATACAAGCAGTGATTTTAATCTAACCGAGTGGATTAATAGGGACATGACCGGGTTTCACCACACAGATACCAGAGAAACTGGTTCATTCTTATGAGCGACGAGACCATAGGAGAGAAGGTAGGTGACTCCCCTGTTATAATATACAAAAAAAAGGATTCCAGCATTAAGAACCTTTTGGAGTCCAGTGGTAAGATCACAAAACCTGGTATTGGGAAAATGACAAAATGTGGGCACTGCACTCAATGCCAAATACAAGTTAGAGTGCGACAATCTTTATTAAAGGTTATGGATGGGTAAAAGTCAACCAGAATTGTAATTGTGCAAGTAAACAGGTAGTGTATGCTGCTATGTCAGGAGTGTCCTGAGTTTTATATTGGCAAAACCAAAAATGCCTTCAGGGCACGAGTTTATCAGCATACTTAAGATATAACTAAAGGCAACACCAAAAATGCCCTGGCAAAGCTCATTAATACATTTCCAAACCACAATTTCAAGTTTATCATTTTGGAAAGGGTAGTAATGGATGAGAGAGGGGGACCCAGTGACTGGTTCCTTGAATTTAGAGAACTCATGTGGCAACCCAGAGTTAATGCCGCTACTAGCCCAGGTTTGAATGATATGGTGTCCCTCACCAGTTATTTAAAACTTAAAGCAGACTTTATTTTAATGAGGTGTACACTGTGACCTTGTTTTTCATTTCTATGCAAGTTTTTTATAGCACTGATAATTATTGCTCCAAGACATTTTGGGTTTTTATTGGACATATTTTATTGTATTGTGCTTGTTGCACAGATTTATACATATGTTCATATTTTCTCTACAAACAGTTGATAGTTTTGTATTATACCTACAAGCTGGCATTGTTAGTAATTTAGTGTTAGGGGACACATTTACCACATATATACATATTTTACAGTGGTACTAAGTAATGGCATATATTTTAATTTACTGGTAAAGAAACAATTCAGAAAACAAGGGAGTCTGTCTTTAAACATTTGTATGCTTAATTATTCAATTATTTAATTGTTTTCAATCAATGGCTTAATTGTATGTATAAAAGGATGGTCTTGCTGACTGTTGGGTATTCTGAAGAAGTCAATCCTAATATTTGATGAAAGCGCTTAATACATTTTATTTATTCCTGTATCCTGCTCCATTTTCGTGCTTTTTGTTACTTGGTGTTTTTCTTCAAATTTCTAATTTAAAAAGAGGGTTAGGGAGTTCCTTGACTTCCCAGAACACAAACCTATTCTTCCTGTTTTGGAGGTGGTAGAGGATGTTTTTATGGCCTCTTCCCTGACTCAGTCTTCTCTAACTCCAGCCCCTCGAAAACCAGGCTGGCTTTACAGGGTGCTGGACTGTCATAAATATCTCTTAAAACACCCTCTTCCTACTCTTCAAGGAACATTTTATCTACTGACAAAGCAGGGCCCTTCATAGGTTTGGCAAAAAAGTTTACAGATTTGCTACCTTAGCCATGAGGCCCCTTAACTGCCAGTTTGATATGATAAAATACCAACAAAGTATTTTGGACAAAATGAAGCAAAAGATATCCTCCCTGGAGGTAAAGAACGTTTCTAATGAATTGCTGGACCTTTGCCATTCCAGCTCCCAAGTGGCTAGACACTCATTGCACTGCAGCTGTGATGCTATGGAGGCCCTCTTGCCAAGTTGCTGTATCTGGCCTGTCATTTGAAGGCATGTTTGGCTTGGGGAAGAGACCTCGCAGACCGTGTCAAATACAAATGCCTAGATTCACCCCTGGATAAGGACTTCCTTCCTTTTTCGTCCAAAGGCTGAGGTTGTGCTAAAAAGATGTAAGATAAAGGAAAATCACTACAAACTGTCAAGTACTTCTTCTAAGTGCAGCCTACTAGGTCTAGTAGGAATTTTCCCACTAAACACTAATCTTTTCCCTCTGTCTAAATGTGGCTAGAGGAAGTCTCTGAGGGTTAGGCCTTAAATGCAGCAGCAGTCACAAAGGCTCAAGCATTGGTTCTCAGGAAACTCCAGACTGGCAAGTTCCAGGCTACAGGTCTCTGGTAGAGAGCAGCTATGTCTCTTCCTTTCCCTGACCCCCCCCCCCTCCAGAAAAGATAGGAGGAAGGCTATCCCTGTTCAAAGAAAACTGGTCCCTTATTACTTCAGGCACGTGGGTTCTGAAAGTTCTCAGACGGTTACAAGCTCTCTTTCAAAGAGCTATTAAGATACTATGGGTTACCTGTATGTTCCACAGAATCAGAAAGTAGAAGCCCTTTCTCAGATTCGCAACCTGTGCTGACAGGGCTCAGTGGGACCAGTACCAGGTCCCTAAATAGGGACAGGGTTCTTCTCCAGGCTCTTCCTGGTTCCCAGAAAGGAAGGCTCTTGACCCTACTCTAGACCTGTCCAACCTCAAATCAGTCCCTGCTGGTACCAAAATTCAAAATATTGGCTCTTCTAAAACTTCACCTGATAGCCCCTCGGACTTTAATGGATGCCTTAGACCAAAAAGATGCCTACTTTGCACATTCTTATAGAGTTTTCTTGCACAAGTTTTTTTCATTTCAGAGCAGATACCAGTCACTTTCTATTTTCTCCGCTGCCTTTTGATTTGTCTGCTGCTCCCAAGGCCTTCACAAAGTGTTTAGCTCCTGTCATCGCCTTCTGCAGAACAAGAGGGATCCATATTTTACCCCATGTAGACAATTGCTTCATTCAAGGCAAGAGTTAGTCAAATCTCAAGGATCTAACCTTCACTCTGACCTTTTTCACTTCCTTGTGGTTCACCATAAATCTTCACATATCCAACACAGACCAATCCAACAGGATAGTTTTCTTGGGGGGGGGGGGGCTGTTCTGGATTCCTCCCTTTAAAAGGCCTTCCTCCCTCCAGAAAAGGTTGTCTACGTGACTCTGTACTTCCAAAACATTTTGCAGAGACATTGTCTCTCAGCCAGGGTGTTCCTTAGAGCATTAGGCTACATGGATGGCATTTTGTATCCTCATAATCCCTCTGGCCAGGCTGCACATGAGGAAGCTCCAGTGGTACCAGCACTCACATTCCCTGGAGACAGAAATTCAGCTGATCTCTTGCATCAAGGAGAAATTTGCATGGAGGACATCCTTCAAGGCCAGACTTAACCACAGATGCTTCAGAGACAGCCAGGGGGCTCATTTCCAACACCTTCATTCTCAGGGCATATGGGAAGATCAGTTCAGACACAAGCAAATAAATCGGAAGAAACTGATGGCAGTGCAAAAGGACTTAATAGCTTTCAAAGATCAGTGAAAACCACAGTTATGTGGTACATAAGCAAGGGAGCACCCACTCTTGTTCTCTTTGTCGACTAGTGACACAGGTCCAGGAGTTCACTTATTCTCTGGGTTGCACCTCATGGCACAGCACCTCCCAGGGTTCAAAACACTCTAGCAGGTTTTCTCCGCAGAAACTTGATGGATTCCATGAGTGGCATCTGCATCAAAAAAAAATTTCTCAACATAGTCTTGAAGTGGGGATCCACACAGATGGACCTCTTTGCCACCAAAGAAAATGCTCAACTGAAAAGATTCTTTTCCAGGAGCAGATTAACCCACAGGATGGAGAACAGATGCACTCTCTCTGTTTCCAAGGGTCTTCCTAAAAATCAGAGAGGAAGGCCCAAGGGTCATAATGATGGACTAAAAATAAATAGTTGTTGGAACTACAAGCTTTGGGTATAAACTTTTTGTAGAGGTCATACCCAAAGTTCATGCTTCCAGCAACTATTTTTATTTATTTTTTTGACTTATTCCCTATTTAGTAGTTCTGGACTTATCACTGATACCAGGTTTTGCTCAGTTTGTCATCCTGATAGCCCCAGACTGGTCCATACAGTACTGGTATCCTCTGTTGCTAGGTTTAACCATTGAAAAACCGGGGCAGTTACCTCAGAGTGTGGACCTTCTAACTCGGAACAAGGGGAGGTTGTGCATCTCAATCTACAGACACTCAAACTCTGAGTAATTCCCCAAAATACTACTCTGAGTGCATTCTAAGCAGACAGTCAAAACCTTGTCAGAGGCTAGACTGCCTAGTACCAGAAAATCATACTCTGACAAATAGAAAATATTCTGCATTTAGTGTCAGCAGCAAGACCTCAAAACTAACTCGGCCAGTATCTGTCATTTTAGATTACCTGGCTACACTGGTAGACAGAGGCCAATCCTTTTCTTCCATTAAAAGTCATGCCTCTGTCATTTCAGCCCATATCCTTACTCTTTGTCCTAACTTTTCCCACCCCCGATGAAACAGTTCCTTAGGGGAGTGGTTCACATCGGACCTCCCAGGAGACAACCCACACCTCCATGGGACCACAATTTTGTTCTAGAGAAATTGAAGCTATCCCCCCACCCCCTGAGCCGGTAGCTTGTGCTGATTTGAAATTCTTAACCTGGAAGACTCCTTTTACTGGCTATCACCTCAGCTAGGAGGGTCTCTGAGCTGCAAGCTCTCATGGCAGAGGAACCATATCTCATGTTCCGCCCAAAGTATCACTCGGGAGTCATCCATCCTTTATGGTCAAGGACACATCCTTGAATCAAGGCATACACTTACCCACCTTCTTCCCCAAGCTGCAGAACCGGGGGAAAGAATCCTTCACTCCTTGGATGTGCACAGATAGCTTCACTACTATCTTGACAGAACTAAATATTTCAGAAAACCAGACCAACTCTGTCTTTTTTCATTGGTTCTGAAGGGGAAACCAGTCCCCAAACAGCCCATCTCCAAGGGGATCTCCCACTGTATTTCCTTTTGTTACAACCATCATGGCAAAAAGCCTCCAGAAGGCTGTACTAGGGCCACTTCTACCTCTGCTGCCTTCCTGAAAGGACCATCTACCAAAGACACTTAGAAAGCTACTACCTGGTTGTTTCTGCATACCTTTACCAGACTCTCCACTAGTCAACCTTCTCCAAGTTTAGAGCAGGCTTTGCCACTGTCATCTTGCAGGACATCCTCTCTTTTCCATAATCTACCTTGCATCCTCATCTCAGCTATGGGAATCATTCCACAAGTCAGGACTGCAGTAGTGAAACGCAAAGAACATAGTACAGCTGTGTACACGTACCATAAATGTAGCCGCTTGAGGTTATTCACACTTGCAGTCTTCTTTCCCTTCCTCCTTATTCCTTTTGCCTGCAGTAGTAGTCTGCTTCGGTTTTCCTCCCTAACCGGTGGACTGCTGGGTGTTTACCTTGCAGGTCTTTTTATTAAGATGCAGTTTTCTACAGTTCAGAGATTTTTTTTTCAATACTTTTAAATTATCACTTGACATAGGCACACATTCATTAATACAAAGGGAGACAAACCATGTTAACATTTTTTTCATTGCATGCATTACACTTGGCATGTGTTTTCTTTCTTTTTAATGATCATTAGTCCAGCATTACATAATTTGCTCAATCCCTACCTTTCCTTAAACCTCACGTCTCCTCTTGAACATTATTCTGCATGAGTTGTTCCCACAGTTTCCATTTATTTGTATGTTGCTTGTGGTTTTTCCTGGGGGCTACTACCTTCTAAGGGCGTCTGCCAGCCTTAGGAGAAGGGAATTTTTTGTCTGGTAATCGGGCTGGCCAAGGGCTTGCACATCAGGAAATCCCACAAGTCACGACTGCAAAAGTGAAATCACTTGAACATCTATATTTATAGTAAGTGTACACAACTGTACTTTTTCCTGATTTAGGGTTAGAAGAGATGACCCAGCATTTACTGTTTGCAGAAGGCTTCTGTGGATATTGGCTAATTTTGTCAGAGTTCTCACCCTGTACTCCATTAAGAATCAGTACAAGGACAGTGTTCAGGAAGTAGTTACAAAGTCTTATAGTGGGCTGTTTTAAAGTGTTGCATTTACATATATGTATTGTTTCTCTATATTCTCCCTTTAAATCTAAATTTTAAATAAAAATACATTTAGGAAAATGTTCCACTGACCCACCAAATTTTCACTGCATTGAAATAATGGTGACATACTGGTTTGGTTTTCTTACAGGTTGTTGGAAGTGTTCTGTATTTTACCAGCTTCTGCCTTGATAGATTGGGTCAGCCTCTGTTGAATGAGAATCCTCAGCTGACAGAAGGATGGGACGTTCCTAAGTATCCTTTTTAAAATGGAATCCTGCCCTGAGTCAGCATCAGTTGTGAGTAGAGAATGCATCAGTAGGCCTCTGAGGTTTTAATCTTAAGAATTTTGTGGGAATCCGTGGCAGCTGCATTTAACATTGTAGCAGCACATAGGGTACAAGCAAACTGAATTGTCTTGCATTTTATTTGTATAGTTTGGTGTGATGCTTTTTTTGATGGGAGGAGTGGCTGATGTAAATTTGATTTGTCTTGCTGTCATTTTAACTCTTTAGAAAGTTTGCATTACAGTAGAGTGAGAGCAAGAGCTATGACTGGGCTGTCATCGACAGGATTCATTTTGCCTGTGGTGTGAGGGAGGAATATCCATCCTCAACATATTTGGTCCTTTTTTTCTTGCCTGTAAGCTTCTTGGTTCTGAAGTAATAGATTGTATTTCTCTAACACTTAGCAGTGTTGCTGATTCACTTGTAGAATTGTTTTGCACTCTCCCTGCTCCCCACAGCTGACCTTCACTTCCTGTACTCAGATTAAGGAATATGTTCCAGCTACATTCCTCTGTAGGCCTTTAAAGCATATCTGGTCACTTAGTCAGCAGCACCAAACATGCTGTTTCTAAACCTCAGCCATAAGTGTTTAACTGAAATGCTGCCAGTGTGTATTTGTGATTTAAGTTGCTGTCATTGTACTCCACCATAAAGGGTGCTCAAACGGAGACTTTATAAGCTGTAAAATGCCTAGTTTGAAAAAGCTGTGTAAAATGTATCCGATTTCTTCAGCTATGGTATATAAAAAAAAATCTCATTACTCTAGACTTACAAGAATAGGGGTTTGTCAAAGGGAGACCACATCAACTTAAACTTCTTTGGGAGCATCACTGACTCTCTAGATAGCAGACATGCAGTTCATATATTGTATCTAACCAAGGCCTTTGACATCATGCTGCTATTGTAAATGAAAATAAAGACCTTAAGGATGGATAGCAAATTTGTTTACAGAACTCATCTTGTTAAAGGAACAGGTGCCATTTCAGAAACTAGAAAGGTGAGTTGTTGGTGGTTCATGGAGTAACAGCACCTCTGTGTGTGGCATCTACCTCTTGGTTCTCCAAACTACCAACTAAATTTGCTGATGACTGCAAGTCCGATAATTGTTTGCTTAGCATCTGATTACAATGTTACTGCAGGAAAAGGGCCAAAGCTGTACTAGTCAGTGTGCTACAGGTGGGCATAAATGCTAAGTGTTTCATTATCACCTGTAGATAGCACCCTCACTGCAGACTGATACTGTCATCAGAGAGCAATGTAGACCTTTCCTATCCTTTGAATACTATATAGAAGCAGTAATCAGGAACACTCTGTAGCTTCATTATTAGTGAGCAGTGTCTCGTTCAGGTCAAAAGAGGTTCATTCATCTACACTCTTCTCTTATCAGACCAGTTGTATAATGTCTTTTTTAGTATGTATTGATCACTGTCACATAGTTAAAGACCCCAGAGGTTTCTAAAACATTCCTAAGTGGACTGAAGATCTATTGCTAGCAAGACGTATTGAAGCTCCCTTCTGTACTCTTTTCAAGTACTGTTCTATACTCTGTTTTTTAAACTCTTGTAAGGTGATTTATGTCTAACATTATAAGTTGCTAAGGACTGCCCCCCCCCCCCCAATATTCTACATCTTCACAAACAAATGGCTCCACAATGTAAAGATTTGAAACTCCAGCAGTTGAATAAGACTTGTTTGCAGATTTTTTTTTTTTACTCAGTCCTCTCCCTCTGCAGAATAATGTTTTGTTAAATGTAAAATGAAAGGCAGCCTTGCTTATTGGATGGGTATTTGTAAATGCATCATAAGCTTGACTTTATCGTCTTGGGAGGCGGAAGGATGCCCTGAGAGAATTGGTTAATGGCAGTGTAGTTATGGTCCTAGGACTTGCTTTGTCTTCATTGTACAGCAAGTTCTTTGAATCTGTGAAAACTCATGTGCCACATCAGTACATCTTCTGCCGAAACTACATCTGATTTGCCATGTTGTGATTCAGCCTGGGGTAAAGCTTTGCAAGCAGAATGAAAAATGATGTGTCAGTTGGCAATAAGTTTAGTCAGGTGTCATTGTGGAACTTGAAGATGCTATTGTATCATTTTCTTTTTTGAAAAACAGTTCACCATTTCCAGCGGTTAACCATTCAGTGTCATCTTAATTAAATTGAAAAGTTCTGTATATACTTTTGTTAAGAGTGTATATACTTTTGTTAAGAGTGTATGTACTTTTATTAAGAGTGACATAGAGTTTGAATGTACAGACTACATCTTTAATCTTTAGTACTGATGATCATGAAGCCATGAGCATAACAGGGATGTACACTGTTCATTTCATTACCAGGGCCTTCCATCTAACATATTAATTTCTAATCTCCTCTGGAACTGGGAGTTGCAACAGAACCATTTGATAACGCTCCTGTGTTTGTCCATATGTACATAGGCACCTATATGAACTGAATGCCCTTCTTTTTGATAAGCAGAACCTTGTCTTAAAGATTTTCTTTATTTTTTGCTCACTTCGAGTAATTGTTTCACACTTCCACAATATTTTGTACTATGCACCTTCTACTTAAATGGTAACCCATATGTAATCTTCCCACATCATGTTTGCAGGTATCTCTCTACTTCAAAGCAAGATCTGTCAGAATACAGTGAAATCTACTTCCCTGAAAGTAAAAATTGATTAGAAATAGAGCCAGTCTTGTTGTACTGATAGATTTAAGAACCCTGAAATTTCAGAACATATTCACAGGAAGTCTTTCATTAAGAGATGTGCAAAGAGTTGTCAATACCTGTTAAGTAATCACCTCATACTGTATTTGTTTTTAGACTCTTGGCTTTCCTTTTTCTACATTGTTGTACAGTATTTCCCCATTGATTAATCTCAAACTTATTGTGAATGCCGAGTTCTGTATTGAGTCATGTGACTGTGTGGTTATTTTAAATTGTTTATATAAAACAAACCTACAACGGGCAAAACAAGTACTCCTTCCAAACCTAGCAGCAAATTTAAAAAGCAATGATAGAAGGAACTCGAGACAAGGCGGAATAAAAAATATTTAATCCAACATAAAAGAACAGATGGAAGCGCTTTCGCACAGAATGTGCTTCATCGGACAATTGAGTCAGTACAAATCGCATTTAATTTGTCATTCTAATACGTCATTAGCCAATCACCACAATATGCACATTATCTGTGTAAATCTCTAGACTTAAGCACTGCTTTTAAAGAAACCTTGTCGTTTAACCCAGGTTTCTTATCAGCCTGCGACTTGAAAATCCAGTGCAACTCCTCTTTAGTAAAATTCTTTATATCCCCACCACACGAACTATTACGCATCATCTCAACTACTTTAAAAACAAAACCATGAAACAAATTTTGTTCTAAAACGTGCTTTGATAGTGCATTATTAACATCACATCTTTTTATACTGTAGAAATGTTCACGTATCCTGTTGTAAAAAGGGCGATAGTCTTACCCAAATAAAAACTTTCACATAACGTGCATGTAGCGAAGTACACTATATTGGGAGTCTTACAGGTGACATGAAATCCAAAAACATATTTCTGCTTGGATAGTGGATGCTCAAACACATTTGAGCTAGCTATATAAGAGCAGAACTTGCAACTAACAATTCCTATGGGGTTAGAAACAGTTGTACTTCTTACCATATTTTCCTTGTAACATAGATGCCATTTGAGAGACTTTTTATGTTTATATCTAAAGAAGGGTTGCTCTCCTACAATCTCTGGTCATTCATTGTTAAAATTCTCCAACTAGACTCCAAGACATTAGGTACCTGCCCAAAGTCACAAGCATATGACAAAATTATAGGTACATAAGTATAAGTATAGGAAAGCTAAGAGTCTAAAAACAAATACAACAAGCAGTACGAGGGCCTGGAGAAGTAAATATTGTGGGAAGAAATATCCAGGGAATTGTTATGGTTAGGCTTGCTTAGGCCCTAGGGCCGATAGCCTAGTACCAAGCTATGTCCTCTATTTTGCACCCTCCTATTGTCCACAACATTAGTATAACGATCAGAAAAATATGGCTTGGCAACATCCCTTCTCAAATGATGGGAATTCATTAACCATTCAATTTACTTGGATATGGTTGTACCCTCTCTCCAAGAAGTCATCCCGCAGTGCTGTTAAATCCTTTACAAAACCATCCTCTGTATTATTGAGACGTGATACTCTCATTCTTTGACCCTTCAATATATTTCTATAAACATGGGGGGATGCATACTATTATGCTAAAGAATGGTATTCTAAAAGCTTTCCTATAAAGCCTGGTACTGAAACGTCCCATATATTCTCTTGATGCTAGAATGTCTAGGAAAGTGACCTTGTCCATAAGTAAATTTCAAAAAAGCAGAAGTTGTATGTAGAAAGGCGATGAAGGTCTCTAACTCCAGGTCACTACCCCCCCCAGTAGCAAACAGATGTCATCAAGGGATCTTCTGTTTAAAAAAAAAAATACAAAACCAACAAGTTCACCATCATTATTAAATATCTATTGTTCTTCCCAAGATGCCAAAACCATATTGGCATAGCTATTGGCACATGACGCACCCATAGATAGCTACGACTTCTGCATATACTCCTGAAACATAAAGATGTAATTTTCTAATACCATCCAAAAAGCGACTTGGCAAATCTATATGCTTGGCATCATAGCTACTGTGTAACATTAGATAGTGCTTAATAGGTTCATAGGTTTATACTAGGCTATCTGCCCCAAGGCATTTATAAGCCTAGCCCGAATTTTTGTGGCTTACGCCACCCCTTATATGAAAAAATACTGTACCCATTAGTTTGTTGTGCCTCTGTCCAGCAGTGACACAGAGATGATTCCCAGGGTAAACCTACGATCTCCCATCCACAGGTCAAGATTTCTCTTGAACAGAGCCAGCGAGGTGCTCTGCCTCACATGGACCGGGACTCTATTCCACAGCATAGGGAGTCTGAGTGATAAATCTATCCCTCCAGCACGTCCTATTTATATCCGTGCTAAGGTTTAAGTCACTTGCTCTAGTGGTTTTGGTGGATTTGGATTTTTTGAGGTGGAGCATGTCCATTAATTCTGGGTTGGACATGGCCTTGTATGTCAGGCACATGTCACCTCTGAGCAGACTGTATGCGACTGAATAGAGCTGGAGTTTCTTCAATCTGGCAGCATATGACAGATTTTGGAGTCCCTTTATCCTTTTGGTGAGAAACTTTTGGGGTGTCTCCAATTGCTGCAGATGTCGGGCGAGATGCATCCCGAATGGGGCATTGTACTCTATCATTGGTCTGATAAGTGAAGAGTACAGGGGAACAATGACCTCACTAGTTCTGGATGTGAATCCCTTCATGATCAGGTGGGCAATGTAGAAGGTCTTCCTAACCACTTTAGCAACGTGAGTGTCAAAAGAAAGGCCACTGTCAACCTGGGTCCCCAGGTCCCTGATAACCTCTTCTGTGCTTAGTGGATTGCCACCTATATGGTAGCTTGGGGTTACTTTGTTTTTCCCGAAGGGTATGACTATACATTTTTTGGCGTTTAACTTCAGGCCATGGCTCTGGCACAAGCTATCTGTTTCCGTGAGTCCCTTCTGAAGGATATCAGTGTCCGATGCACTTTCTACTATGGCGCCCAGTTTGCAGTCGTCTGCAGACTGTCAGCCAAAGTCCTCCCATGTTGGCCTGTACTTCTGAGAAGTAGATGCCGAACAATAGGGGGCCAAGGACCGAGCCCTGTGGGACACCACTTGTGACCGGCTTGGAGTCTGACATAGCGCCAGCAACTCTAACCCTGTGGGTTCTGTCCTTAAGCCAGTTTGCAACCCATCTTGTGACATATGGGTTTACATTTAAGCGGGTAAGTTTTTCTACAATACCCGAGTGGGGTATTGTGTCGAAAGCCTTTGCAAGGTCAAGGTAGGCTGTATGGACTGCCTTTCCCTCATCAATGGCCTTGGTGACTGTTTCGAAGAAGTCGACCAAGTTCAAAAGGCATGATCTTCCCTTGATGAAGCCAAACTGGGTCGGGTCCAATGTCTGCAAGTCCCCTATATCTTTGTTTATGAGCTCCATTATGATCCTCTCCATAGCTTTGCAGACTAGACTTGTTAAGCTTATGGGGCGGTAATTACCAGGGTCCATAGAGGCACCGCCTTTGTGGAGTGGGACCACAGTTGCCGTACGCCACTCCTTGGGCATGTATCCTGTGGTAAGGCTGAGATTAAACAGCTGCCTTATGTGCGGGTT
This sequence comes from Protopterus annectens, assembly GCF_019279795.1. Lineage (NCBI taxonomy): Eukaryota > Metazoa > Chordata > Ceratodontiformes > Protopteridae > Protopterus > Protopterus annectens. The sequence continues at coordinate 631,025,281 of NC_056733.1, forward strand.
TAATTCCTCATTTAGCTCGTGTAGCACACAGCCGGGGACACCATCCGGTCCTATTGATGCTGTGTTTTTAGCTTTAGAGAGACAGCTTTCACCTGCGCATTTGAGATGTCTGGGAGGCTACACTCCACTGGGATAGTTATCTCTCCTTTAGGGGGGGAGAGGGGGGTGAAGTTTGCACTGAACCTGTCTGCCAGTATGTTGGCAATGTCTGTGGGTTCAGTGATTTTTGTATCATTTTGGACTAATTCTGAGCATATCTGGGAGTTTCCACCCAGGTTCCTAACATAGCTGAAAAACGCCTTATGATTGTCCTTTGAATCCATGGCAATTTTTCTCTCAAAATTGGCCTTAGTTGATTTTATGAGTGCTCGTATTTTTTTACTAATAATGATCAGGGTGACTTCCTTTTATGGATTTTGTTCTATCATGTAATAGCTTTCTCCTCTTATTGTAAAGTTTGTTAATGGCTGGGGTCCACCAGACTGGACGTTTGCCCTTTGTGGAAAGAGTCTTGGTTTTATTTGGGATTGCCTGATCCATGCAGTCCTAGAGGTGTTCATAGAAGGCATTTGTAAGGGCTTCCGCAGCTTGGGTTGTGGTTTCCACTGTCTCAGGGGCCTTGAAGGATACCACACCAGTCTTGAGTAGTGTGAAGTTTGCTTTAGAGAAGTTCTTCACTGTGGTCTTTTTGGTTGGGGGAGGGGGTGGGATGTGGATTTCCAGTGAGATTAGTTTATGATCAGATCTCACAAATGAGGGATATACTTCGTGTGGAGCATTTTGTCCCCATGTTTGTGATAATGAGATCTAGTATATTTTCTCCTCTCGTGGGAACAGTGACTAGCTGTTCCATGGCATTTGAATTTATGAACTCCAGGAACCGTTGGGCTAGAAAGTTAGGGCTTGAGTAATGTTCCCAGTCTATATTCGGTAGTTGAAGACACCCAATATGATGGTGTTTGGAGATACATTTATACCCTCCAGTGTCTTCAGGAAGGCTGTGTGGGGTTCCTGAGTTTGAGAGGGTGGCCTGTAGCATGCTACAATTTGTAGAGCAGTTTTGCCTATGGTTAGTTGCACCTGGATGGTTTCGAAGCTTCGCGTTGCCACCAACCTGGAGGTGTGGGTATCCTTTATGAATATGGATACACCCCCTCCTTTAGTGGTGTGGTCCGGGTTTTGGGGCCGGAACACATGATATGAGGTAAAACCTAATAGTGCCGGGGTGCTCTCAGGAGCCTTGAACCAGGTTTCAGTTACAGCACAGACCTCGATGTTCTCCATACTGAGAAGGGCCTCGAGTGCGTGCATTTTGAGATTTAGACTTCTGGCATTGAGCAGCATTACCCTCAGTTTCTTTCCATTTTTGTTTTCTAGGGTGGTAGGTTTAGAATTTGAGCCTTGCCTAAAAAAGGCACTATGGGGGTGGCAAGAGCCTTAGCCAATATCCGGAATCCCAGGGGTGACAGGTGCAAGCCGTCCCTTGCGAAGCAGCATTGCTTGTCAAGCATGTCATCCCAGGCAGACAGACACTGGATCCCCTTTGAATGACACCAGACATTAAGCCAGTTGTTAAAGCTGATCATCTTGTCTCTATATTGTGGCATCATTCTTGGTGAAGGAAGGATACTGCTCAGGGTTAGGGTCATACCTGCCTGGGCTACATAATCAGAGAGCTCCTCTATGTCTCTCTTCATGTAGTCCAGGGAGGTACGTCTCGGGTCGTTCACACCAGCATGGACAATGACTGTGTCATATTTGTACTTGCCGTGGAGTGACCCGAGTGCTTAACCATATCTATTCAGTCTAAATTAGGAATACAAGTGAATAGGGATTCGACATCTAGTGTAACCATCAGACAATTACTTAAAGTAACAACCCTTCCATTAACAAACTCATGTAAGTCATGTATAGTGTTTGGTATCCTTCAACACTGTATTGGCTTTATCCAAGAGGGGCCATAACTGTTTATCAGCATAAATAGAAAACTGCTTGATCAGCCACCTTCTGTTCAATACAGTGGGTCTAAATGGTGGACAAACTAAGCTCTTGTGTACTTTGAGCAGTCCTTGAAAAACAGCAGTGATAAGATACTCAGATATTTTGGTAATTGTTGAGTCATCAAAAAATTCTGTGATCTGTCTAGTATAACAGAAGAAATAGAACCATGCACTGTACAAATATAATCAATTTTTTCATACACAGTTCTGTCATACAACATAAATGCAATAGAATCCACATAGAACTGATGGTCTAATGCAACAACTGCACCCCGCTTATCTGCTGATTTAATTGAAATGGTTTCATCATCCTGCAAATCAAGCAGTGCTGGTGTCTCACCTTCATTTAAATTATAGAGCTCCCTTCTCAGACCACCCGGATCAAAAAAACAAGCAAAATAAATCATGTACACATTTTCTACTGAGTACTTCTAAAATAGGATCCAACAAAGGTTGGAATGTGCTAGGCTTTTTAAGACTATGAATATTCTCATTAAGAGTAACTGCAATCCTTACAAAAACAAGGCCTTTAAAATAACATTCATAATAATACGTCTCAAGTCCAGCAACACTTCCAAAAGTTTGAACCCTGTGCAGGAATAAACGCTGAACCATACTGCAGACAGTACCTTGTTAGAAATATTGTAAATTATGGACTGGAAGCTCTCTTCCACATTTCTTTTAGTGTTGTCAACTGTATCCCCTCTATTTGCTGTCATCTCGTAGGGTGGTACTACGCTATCTGCCCAAGGCATTTATAAGCCTAGCCAGAATGTGTTGGCTTTTGCCGCCCCCTTAGATTATTTCCCTGTGCCTCTGTCCAGCAGAGCCACTGAAGTGATCCCCGAGGTAAACTTTGTATCTGAAGTAGGAGATTCATTTGTCTGCAACCTGTGGGTATGGATCCGATATCGGATCCGAACCGGCATGGTTTATCCAGCTTATGGATCCGAGCTCCTAGCTCCTCCCCTCACCCATAATGCCCTGCTCTCCCTACATGACCCCAGATCTAGTTTGCCGCGTTCATGGTGACAGCTTGATCTTTGAGCTCCTACAGCTAAGTGGAATTTTGCTATTTAATAAGGGTTTTTTCGATCTTTAAGTAGTATATTTGTGTGAAAGTGTTAGGTTCCCCATCCTTTTAAACTGTTTTTGGTTAATTTACAAAAATTTTTTTTTGTGTAATTCCCTCCCCTCACTGGTAGCGTAGTTGTGTGTGCGTGGTCTTTGGGGCCTGTAGTGTGTCTGAGTAGTTAACTTTGTTAACTTGTTAGTTTTTAATTTTTTTCTGTTAAAAAAAAAAAAGAATGCCAGAAGCCCCAAAGGCGATATTCTCGAAGTGCTCCGAGTGTGGCCATAAGCTGTCCCCTGCTGATGGCCACACTCGGTGCGTTCGATGCCTTGGGGTTGAACACCTCACTTCTGGATGTTCAATCTGTGCAGGGTTCAACCCCAGGGCATTGAAGGAGCGGAGGTCGAGTCTGGTCTTGGCGGGACTTTTGCCCCCAGACTCTGCTTCGGCCTCCGCCCCGTTGGTAGTTACCGCTCCTGCGGTACCTGCCCTACCTGCTCCCGCTCCTCCTCCCAGGACTCAAACTCCCTCTACGGGGTCAGAGGACAGGGAAGCTAGGAAGAAGGACCGGAGAGAGAAGCACCACAAGCGGTGGGCCGAGACCTCCGCCTCGGCCCCGCTGGCTAAGCAGGCTTCTCCTCCGGCCTTTCTAGCTACTGGTTCTCCTACTCCTCGGCTCCGGTCCCCGACCTTTTCACCGGGACCTGAGGAGGAGGCGACCAGACCTCCTTCGAGGCTATCGAGGCGGTACTGTAGGCCTACCTCTGTAGCCTCTTCGAGGTCCACTTATAGTCTTTCAGACGCCAATCTGGACCGGATAATGCGAAGGTTCATCCAGGCCCAGATGCAGATGGGAGTGCTCCTGTCCCCCCCCCCCCGGGGGAGCTTAACCCCCTTTTTCAAGCCCATTGCTCCTTCTCCGACCTGCTACCCGGGTTCAGAGCGCTCTGAGCCGGGCAGCTTTGGAGCTGGGGGTGGGTCGGCTGCGATAGTACTGGCTACTTTGGATCCGACCCTGCCCTCGAGTGTGTCTGATCTGACCTCTCAGAGCCTTGGCCCGAGTTTCGGATCCGAGGGACTCGGTGTGCCTTCGGCGCCGTCCGTGTCGGAGCACACTGGGCCCTCGGATCCAAGGGGCTCGGCGCCGGCTCCAATCCACTCCGGATCCGAGGGGGAGCCGAATGTCGGATTCTTTGGTCGAGGCCGGCTCCCCTTCGGCTTTTGATGTAGTGGAGAGGGCTCTGTTGAGGGCATCCGGACCCCTGGCACTTGCTTCGGCTCCGTCCTGCACTCCATCTGCTCTGGGTCAGGCTTCCATCACCCGGCCACTGGGACAGCCCGTTTCGATGCCCCAAGCAGTTCCTGTGGAACTAGACACAGCTTACGAGGGTTCCTCGGACAGCCCCCCCCGAGGAGGCACCTCGCAAGCACACGTGTAAAAGGAGGCACATAGACTCCCCCGAGTCTTTAACTGAAGACACGGACTTGGAGGAAGAGGAAGGCTCCCCAAGATCACCCCCCCGAGGATGTCTCCTTTGGAGACATCATGGAAATGCTTCGTATAAGAGGTGGGTGGTCTGCTCCAAAGTCTTCGGACGAGTCCGTGTTCTTGGAGGCATTCGAAGCGGGCCCATCTACCTCTTGGGTGTCCCCTCCTGCCGACCCCCTGGTGGACCTCATTACCACCAGGGCGTGGAAGGAACCGGACACCGTGGAGCCAATTCCCAAAAGGTCAGACAGGATCCTCAGCCCCCCTGCTGACCGTGCCCACTAGAGTAAGGGTCCTCCGGTAGATGCCATGTTGACGGCAGCAGCCACCAAGAGGGAACTCGCCCAGGAGAGTCCCTCAGACCATCCTCCGAGCAAGGAGTCTCTGATGATGGACCGCTTGGGGAAGCGAATGTTTAGTTCAGCGACCTTCTCAGTGAGGGCGCTCAACTATCTGGCACATGTTATTAGGATGCAGCGCTATCTTATTAAAGAATACGCTGCATCCCCCCCAGAGTCCATGTCGGAGGAGGACAAAGTGTTGCACTCCACCCGTATGGCCACTCTTCGGTCCGTTACAAATACCTCTATGCGGTTGCTTTCCCATGCTACTGAGGGAGCCGCTAGAGCTGCAGGAGTAGGCCTAGTCACGAGACGTCAGGCCTGGCTCCACCATTGCGATTTCACGGAGCCCTTCTAGGCGTGTTTCGTGAACGCCCTCTTTGGTTCTGCCCTCTTTGGCAAAACGGTTCGTAACACCTTGGTCCAGAGCGAGAAGGACGGGAAGACGCTGTCTGCCGTCTGAGTCCGCTTCTCTGTGCCCCAGAGGTCCTACTCTAGGAACCAAAAGGGCCAGAAGAAGATGTTCCGGAAGTCGCAGCAATCCCAACCCGCTCCGGACAACCAGTCCTTCCGTGGCAGAGGAGGACAGGGCGGATGCCGCCCCAGGGGCAGAGGGGCTCCCAGGAATTTCGGGTCCAGAGAACCTTTCTCTGAGCGGCCCGCGCAGCAACCCTGAGGGGTTGCCCGACTGCTCCACTCGGGAGGCAGTCGGGGGACGTTTTTCGGAGCACCAAGCGGCATGGGAGTCCAAAACAACCGACCGCTGGGTCCTCCGTATCATATCCAGAGGATACAAAATTCCCTTCCTTCGTGTCCCGAAACCAAAATCCCTCCCCGACGTTCCACCCGATCAGCGGGAGGCTGCTTCAGCAGAAATTGGCTATCTGCTGAGGAAAAGGGCCATCCAGGCCATCCCCCCAGACCAGATCAGATCAGGGTTCTACTCCAGGTTCTTTTTAGTGCCAAAAAAGACGGGGGACCTAAGACCCATTTTAGATCTGTCCCTATTAAACCTGGCAGTTCCCAAGGAGAAGTTCCGGATGGTCACTTTACAATCTATCCTCCCCCTTCTGGGAGAGAATCACTGGATGTGCTCCATAGACCTCAAGGATGCGTACTACCACATACTAATGGACAGACGGTCCAGGAGGTTTCTTCGCTTCCGGCTGGGAGCCAGTCACTACCAGTTCAGGGTCCTTCCCTTTGGTTTCACCACAGCCCCCAGGGTGTTCACCAAAGTATTGTCAGTGGTTGCGGCCCACCTGAGGCTTCAGGGGTGCAGGTCTTTCTGTACCTGGACGACTGGCCTCTCACTGCCCCAACAAGGCATCTACTATCTTTAGCAAGGGACTCCTTTCTTCAACTAGCTCCCTGGCTAGGTATCACAATAAACGTAGCAAAGTCCAACCTGGCCCCTTCTCAGCTGATAGATTTCATAGGTGCCAGGTTAGACACAAGGAAGTTAAGAGCCTTCCTCACAACCAACAGAATTCGGAATCTTCGTCTCCAGGTGCGGGCCATCCTCCACTCCAGCTCAGTTCCTGCGGAATTGGTCCTGAATGCACTAGGGTCCATGGCGGCAGCGATTTCTCTTCTCCCGCTTGAACATGCGGGTACTTCAGTGGACACTTCAAGTACAATGGTCTTACCTTTCTCTTCCCCTGCATCATCCCATTGCAGTCAGCAAGGCTTGCAAGCGATCTCTTTTGTGGTGGCTCCATTCAGAGGATCTCCTAGGAGGCCGCCCCTTTTGTGCATCTCCCCCCCTTGCCACAGTGACCACGGACGCATCCCGCCTCGGGTGGTGGGGGCACTTTGCGGGACGGACCGTCCAAGGCACGTGGAAAGACTCGGAGACCTCCCTGCATATCAATGTTCTGGAGAAGAGGGCCGTGCTCTTGGCGTTGCAAGCACTGCAGGCCTTTCTTCCCCTGGGAACAATTGCGATTCAATCGGACAACATGTCAGTGGTCTGGTACATCAACAAACAGGGGGGGGAACCAGGTCTTACCATTTATGTCGGGAAGCCATGAGAGTGTGGGAATGGGCGATCTCCACCAACCGCTTTCTCATCGCAACGCATATTCCGGGTCGGTCCAACATCCTTGCGGACAAACTCAGTCGCACCATTCTCTCCCCGTACGAGTGGTCTCTCAATGCTCAAGTAGCGAAACGTATCTTCGCACGGTGGGGAACTCCTTGTTGCGATCTCTTTGCTTCTCCCTTAAACACCAAGTGCGACAGTTTTTTCGCTCTAATCCCTCCTCCAGGGGATTCCCCGAGGGACGCTCTGGTGCATGCTTGGCCTCCCGGTCTTCTTTACGTATACCCCCCTCTTCCTCTGATGCTCCAGGTTCTTCAGAAAGCCTCTCGGTTGGGGTGCAGAATGATCCTCATAGCCCCATTCTGGCCTCGGCAGATCTGGTTCCCTTACCTAAGGTCTCACTCAGTGAATCCACCTTGGATTCTAGATCCCATCCCGGATCTGATATCACACCCATCGAAGCTACCATCTCCAAACCTGGACAACCTGAAGCTAACTGCTTGGCTGCTTCAGTTCCACTCCTAATTAGGACTCCCGATATTTCATCTCCCGTTAAGGCTATCCTGGTAGCGGCACACAAACCCTCTACCAGAAAAACTTACCGCAGTAAATGGAAGTGATTCTCCATCTGGGCAGAGCGGCAAGGTCTAGATCCCTTCACGGTACCCCTTCCCGTGGTCCTAGATTTCCTTACCACTCTTTTTAATGATGGCGCCAGTAGTTCCACAGTCAAAGTTCAGCTAGCGGCCATTTCTCATTATGTTGGTCATGACTCTGGACCTCTTATGTCTGCCAAGTTATGTAAAATCTTCCTAAAAGGCACCTTTCTGCTTAGACCCCCAGTCAAAAAGGCGGTTCCACCATGGGATCTTTCTTTGGTTCTTCAGGCCTTGACCGCTCCCCCCTTCGAGCCTGCGGCCACTGTAGATCTAAAATTCTTATCTCTTAAGACTGCATTTTTGGTAGCCATTACTTCAGCCAAAAGAGTTTCGGAACTTCAAGCCCTTTCCATAAAGCCGCCTTACTTGATTTTCCATCCGGACCGTGTGTACCTCAGGATCAATCCCTCTTTTCTCCCTAAGGTAGCTTCGGAAGCAAACATTAATTAGTCCATCAACCTCCCCGTTTTCTTTCCTAATTATCAGAACAAAGGCGAGTACAAGCTGCATTCATTGGATGTTCACAGGCAGCTTCGTTTTTATCTTAACAGGATAGCTGGTCACAGGCAATCCGATCATTTGTTCGTTTCCTTTGCCAAATTTAATCTGGGTAAACCAATTTCAAAAGTCTCCTTGTCACGATGGATTTCCCAGTGTATTTTATTAGCTTACCAAGCTTCTGGGAGGCCCGCACTGGACGGAGTTCATGCTCATTCAACCCGGTCCGTTTCTACCTCAGCAGCCTTTAAGGCTAGGATACCTCTGGATGACATTTGTTCAGCGGCCACTTGGGCTTCATCTCATACCTTTATTTCTCATTACAAGCTGGGTATCACGTCTAGAGGTAGCGCATCCTTTGGCTCCGCGGTGCTCCAGAATATCCTTCCATGACGGCCACCCAAGATTCAGGTAGCTGGGGACTCTGTCCCACAGGTTGCTGACAAATGAATCCCCTACTTCAGATTTAGAAGTTATGTACTTACCATAACGTTCCATCTGAGTAGGTGTATTCATTTGTCTGCAACCATCCCGCCCTCCTATCCCCCTGGCCTTGTCCGTTTCCTGCATAGAGTGTGTTACCCTTTAATAGGGTATTTGATACAGGGCAAACTCGATCTGAGGTCATGTAGGGAGAGCAGGGCATTATGGGTGAGGGGAGGAGCTAGGAGCTCGGATCCATAGCTGGATAAACCATGCCGGTTCGGATCCGATATCTGATCCATACCCACAGGTTGCAGACAAATGAATACACCAACTCAGATGGAATGTTATGGTAAGTACATAACTTCTAATTTCCATCCACTTGTCAAGGTTTCTTTTAAAGATTGTTAGCGAGGAGCTCTGCCTAATGTAGATTGGGATCTTGATCCCAAAGCATGGGAAGTCTCTGGGACAAGAATCTCTCCCTCCAGCATGTCCTATTTATTGTTGTGGAGAGGTTTAGATCCCTAGAGTGTGTTTCTTTAGGTGGAGCATGTCAATCAATTCTGAGTTGGACATGGCCTTGTATGTCAGGCAGAGATCACCTCTGAGTAGGCTGCATGCAACTGAGTACAACTGGAGTTTCTTCAGTTGAGCTGCATAGGTCATCTGTTTGAGGCCAGTAATCCTCTTGGTGAGGTACTTCTGTGGTCTTTCCAGCTGTTGCAGGTGTCTTGTAAGGTACATCCCAAATGGGGCGTTGTACTCTATAATGGGTCTGGTGAGTGAGTAGAGGGGCACAATGACCTCTTTTGGTCTGGATGCAAACCCTTTTGTGATTAGGTGGACCATGTTGAAGGATTTTCTAACCACTTTGGCAATGTAATTACCAAAGGTGAGATTGCCGTCTACTTGGGTCCCCAGATCCCTTATTACATCTTCCATATTTACGGGACTACCACCTATGTGGTAGTTTGTGGGTACTTTGTTTTTTCCAAAGGGGATGACTATGCACTTTAGCTTGAGGCCATGATTTTGACACCAGGTATCCGTCTCAATGAGACCCTTTTGGAGGATGTCTGTGTCAGCCGGAGAGTCCGTTATAGCCCCTAGTTTACAGTGGTCTGCGAACTTGGTCAGCCATAGTAGTCTTGTGCTTGCCTGTACCTCTGAGAAGTATATGCTGAACAGGAGGGGTCCTAGGACTGAGCCCTGGGGAATGCCACTTTTAACCGTTTGAGTCTGACCTAGCTCCTGCAGCTCTCACCATGTGGGTTCTGTCCGTGAGCCAGTTGGCAACCCATCTTGTGACGTAGGGGTTTATGTTCGGGCTGGTGAGCTTGTCTATAATACCAGAATGGGGAATGGTGTTGAAGGCCTTAGCGAAGTCTAGGTAGGCTGTGTGTACCACCTTTCCCTCATCTATAGCCTTGGTAACTGTCTCAGATTTCCACCAGGTTTGGGAGGCATGATCTGCCCTTAAAGCCAAACTGGGTAGGGTCCAGTGTTTGGAGGTTCCCAATGTCTCTGTTATTGAGTTCCATGATAATGTGCTCCATAGCCTTGCAGACCAAGCTAGTCAGGCTTATAAGGGTGATAGTTCCCGGGGTCTGTTGTGGCTCCACCTTTGTGGAGCGGAATAACCGTTGCTGTGCTCCACTCTATGGGTATGTAGCCTGTGGAGAGGCTGAGTTTGAACATTGTGTTTAGGTGAGGGGTTAGTTTGTCTCTGAGCTCGTGTAGGATGCAGCCTGGGACACTGTTCGGTCCCATTGATGCTGTGTTTTTGGCTTTGGAGAGGGCTATTTTAACCTGAGTGTCTGATTTCAGGGACTATACATTCTTCTGGTTTTGTTATGGGCCCTTCTGGGAGTGAGGGGGGGAGGGGGTAAAGTTTGCGCTGAACCTGTCTGCCAGGATGTTGGCGATTATTGGTCGGTTTAGTGCATTTTGTGTCATTCTGCACTAACTCCGAGCAGATCTGAGCATTGCCACTTAGATTCTTGACATAGCTGAAGAATGCCTTGTGGTTAACTTTGGAGTCCTTGGCAATTTTTTTTCAAAGCTCGTCTTGGATGATTTTATGAGGGATCGTAGTATCTTGCTGATACTGATCAGGGATGTCTTCCCTTGGGATTTTACTCTTTTATGTACTAGTTTCCTCCTCCTGTTGTATAGCTTGTTTATGGCAGGAGTCCACCAGACTGGTTTCCTTTTCTTGGAGGAGTAAGTCTTGATTTTGCTTGGGATGGCACGATCCATGCATTCTTGTAACTGCCAGTAGAATGCATTAGTAAAGGATTTTGCAGCTTGGACAGTATTATCCTTCAAGCATGGGGTCTTTGAAACTTTCCACCTCGGTCTTAAGTAATGTGAAGTTTGCTTTTGAAAAGTTTTTCACTGTGGTTTTCTTGTCCAGGTGTGAGGGCGGAATATGGATATCCAAAGTGATTTGTTATAAGATCTAACCAGGGGGGGGGTTGACCTCTGCTGTGGAACACCGATCGCTCACGTTGGTGATGACCAGGTCCAATATGTTGTCACCTCTGGTAGGAGTGTTGACCAGTTGAACCAGGGCGTTTGAGTTTATAAACTCTAGGAAAAGTTGGGCAAGTGAGTTAGTACTTGAGTAGTTCTCCCAGTTGATGTTTGGGTAATTGAAAGCACCCAATATTAGGGTGTTTGGTAGGACTTTTATGTTTCCCAGTGTTTCCAGAAACACGGAATGGGGGTCCTGGGACCTGGTGGGGGATCTGTAGCAAGCTACAATTTGAAATGCAGTTTTGCCCATTGTTAGTTGCACGTGGATGATCTCTGAAGCATCGTGCTGTGCCACTAACCTGGAGGTGTGGATATCCTTGATGAATATGGATACGTCCCCGCCTTTTGTATTTCGGTTTGGGTTCTGTGGCCGAAGTGTATGGTATGAGTTGTAGCCTGGTAGTGCTGGGGTGCTCTCTGGAGTCTTAAACCAGGTTTCTGTTACTGTACATGTATCTATTTTCTCCATACTGAGGAGTGCCTCGAGTGTGTGCATTTTCAGGTTTAGACTTCTGGCATTGAGTAGCATTGCCCTCATTTTTTTGTTACTTGTGCTATTTAAAGCGGTGGGTTTGTCTTTTGAGCTTTGCCTAAAAAAGGCACTATGGGGGTGGCAAGAGCCTTGGCCAGTATTCGAAAGCCTAAGGGTGACAGGTGCAAGCTGTCGCTAGAGAAGCAGCGTGGCTTGTCGAGCATGTCTCCCCAGGCAGACGCACTGGATCCCCTTTGAATGACACCAGAAACTTAGCCAATTGTTGAAATAGAGAATTTTTTCTTTATACCGTGGTATCATTCTTAGTGAGGGTGGGATGCTACTCAGTGTCAGGGTCATACCGGCCTGGGCTATGTGATCAGAGAGCTCTTCCATGTGTGTCTCTCCATGTACTCCAGGGAGGTACGGCTCAGGTCATTCACACCAACCTGGACAATGACAGTCATATTTGTACTTGTTCTGGGGTGACCTGAGTGCTTGTGTTATGTGGCGGATCCTGGCACCCGACAGGCAACTAACAGTAACCTTCTCCTTATTCAGCCTAGTGAGTGGGAAGTCAGTGTGCCTGACTATAGAGTCACCTATTGCTAGTATGTTGGGTATGATATTTTGCCTTAAGAGCTGTGATTGCATGGCACACTGGTTTTGTGAAGTATGTGTTTCATGGTTTGTGTTGGGGGGTGGAGGTTGCTTGGATGTTTGCTTTGGAGGTCTCTTGGTTTTGCAGATTTTTATTTAGAGTCTCTGCATATGTTTTCATGTATTTGTGTGTGTTTTGCCGGTGCTGGTTTAATGGGTCTATGTAAGACTGGTGGAGTGATGGAAGTATTTCCCTTCTCCTCTTGACTGTCTTATCCAGTCTTGGGTTGAGAGAGCTTAGCCTCTAGTTTGGCTGTATATTTGCATCTCTCGCATGTATTAGTGTTTGGTGGTAGGAGGAGGGGGTTGACTGTGTACATGACACAGTTGTAACATCGTCTCAGAGTGCCCAGATTCACCAGTTGGACTGGAGAGTACAGGAGGGTCTAGTGCTAGGGTTTATAAGTGCTTGCTATAGGTTTTGAGCAAGTGCCTGGCTGAGAAATGAATGGCTTGAGTGCTTAAGTTGAAAGTTTGTGTAGTTCCAAGGGAAAAATTGAAGAGGAGACTTTGTGGAGCCAGGAATAGTTTTACCCTGGCTAACTGGCACTGCCGGTGGGCAAATATGGTATTTATAGCAGGGAAAAGAAAGAGATGGAAATTAGCCCAAAATGGCCAATAAACTACTAATTTCTGGGCTGAATCCACTCCTCCAGGGACAGATAGGCTGCTCAAAACTCCCCTGTCTCACCGGTGAACAGAGAAACTTCCTTCTATCCAAGTAAGGTATGGGCAAACAGATTTGTAACACAGCCCTGAATTCAGCACTAACCTGAAAACTGGACTATACTAGCTTAGAAAGGCGGGAAGCAAGTATGTATGTGTGTGTGTGTACATGTATGTATATATTGTTATAGATATAGAGATAGATATCGATATAGCTATATATAGATAGATATTTTTTTCCATAAGATAAAGCAGGTACACTTAAAAAATATATATATATCTTTATATATTTTTCTTCCCTTGCTCTGGGACCTCTCTGTCGTCCATCTTGACTTGCTTCACTGGAAAAGGTAACCTTAGTTCACTTTCTTCTGGTGTAGCATTTACAACCACTATGGGCCAGGGATTGGCCACATTCTCTGCAGCCACTCTTGTCAATCCTGGGAAGAGGGAGCAGGGAAGGCTTCCCTATTTGTCAGTATGTTATGCCCATCCCTTGAGAAGCTGCTGCTGTGACCATTAACTCTTTTGGCTCCATTTTTCCTATATATTAAAACAAAAAACTAACATAGGAGTAGTTTACTCAGCTCTGGGTTTAATTCAGGCTGTTGATCCCTTATTGTAAAGTACATTTTCTGACTAAAATCACTGTTGCAGTGTTCCTAACGTGTATTTTCAATGCTGTCCATCCAGGGTACCAGAGTTTTACCTTTCTGAGATTGCACATCTGTGTGACCTCAGCTTGCAGCCATAGGGGTAATATAGATAGATGTACGTATGTAATTCCTCAGATTTTCTCAGCCAGAACGCCTGCAGTGCTTCCATCAGACTGATCATTTTTTGATCATTGGTATTGTTGTCTTGAATACCTTAAGTGCTCCATTGGGAAACTTTCCTTTATGTATCAGTTTTCTTCTTACCAGTATTAGATGTCGGCTAGGAGGGATAAGTCTCAGTGTGATAGGCAGATATTGTACGAAGACTATCACACCCAGTATCCTTTGCTCGCTTAGGAGTGCGTAGGGGCAGAACAGAACTGCAAAGGTTGCTCCATCTGCCAGTCCTTTGTTCCCAAGACTTTGTGTTCTGTTAACACTTTCACAACACCTGATGTCTCAAATGGTCTGCTCACTCTAAGATGGCCGATTCTGCTTCTCTGGACCTACCTCCACCACTTGAGAGAAAATTTGAAAGGCCTAGACCAGAAACTCTGTAGGCCTTCTCTGACTCCAATGTACCCACTGAGGATGGAGTCTGCAGTATATCCTATTCCTACTTTTCTGCCCGAGACCTTGTCTGCTGATTCTACAGACAGAAGTGAACCAAGAATCATATTGGAGGAACCAGAGGGTGCTCCTCAGATCCTGGAAGAGATCCCAGTGGAACTGATTGCGGAATGTCAAAGTAATGAGTCATTGCACCTCGTGCAGGTGGCTGTCGCACCCAATAAGCAGCATCAGAAAACAAAACATGTTTGTTCCGCTCAACTCCCCCCCCCCCCCCTTCTACGGAAAAGGAGTAGATATATTTTTCTCAGGGTTTGCTAAAGGCCATTTTGGCTCTAAAACTACCTTCTTTCTCATTTCAACCCCCCCCCCCCTCAACAAGATGGTTGTGGATTCATCTTTTCTGAAGACGTGGAGGCTTCTGATATTCTGTCCATTCTCTGGCTTACTCTTCTCAGATGTACTGTCTTGGCCATGTCATTTTGAATGATGAGGACTTTCACTTTCTCCAGTAGAGAGAGCGTCCTTTCGAGAGACTATTAAATATAATGAAGCATTTTGAGTGAGAATTTAAATAGAGGTGCAGCAAAGACTCCAGTCTTTTAGGAATGGACACCCTAGCCCCTTCTCGGTCTCTCCTGTTCTTGAGGCCTTTTTTGGAAAAGTTCCTATCCACTGTTGTCGTTGACTCCCAGGCTTTGTCTCCCAGAAAATCAGACAGATTTTAGTAAGTCCCTGATGGTCTTAAGTTTCTGTTAAAGAAAACTCTGGCAGTCACACTCCAGTTGACCTCTAAACTGATACGCCTTCAAAACTCCATCCCATTGCCTATAGCCCTCCCTTCAGACAAGGATAGCAAGGTTATGGATATGTGGAGTTTATATCTCCTCTACATTGACATTCAGGACTACTAATTACCCAGCCCAGATATTTTATATCCATTCTCTGTTGGCAAAAGGTCCCGATGGATTTGCAGGACACTGACTATAAACAAACCTTATCCTTACTTAACCAGGCTACACAAGTGGCCAGACACAGCATTAGATGCAGTTAAGATGCTGTGGAGGCCTCATCCAGCGCAACTGCTACAGGCTGTGTAATATGCCAGCATGCATGGGTATATAATCAGCCTGTTCCGGAGGACTCGAAGGCAAAAACACTGGACTCATCTTTAGTCAAGGATCTTTTGTTTGGCCCCAAGCTGCCAGCCTTTTCAAACCTCCCAAGAGCTTAGTTAGTCTGTCTACCTAGGTTCCAGAGGAATTACACAACCAAGCCTACCCCTTTTATAGAAAGGGATCCTAGACCAAACCGGAAACACAGGAAGGTTCCCAGATAAAAAAAAAAATCCATGGATACCTCCTCTTGGAGGTCTCCCTCTGGGGATAAATGTCTGGGACTGTCCTTTACCTACCTTTTCCCCTCAGCTCCTCAACCCCTCCCTATCCTTCTCCCCAATCTCTCTCCACCTGGGAGAAGATCATGACAGACATATGGGGGCTCTCTCTCTCTCTCTCTCTTACAAAAAAAAAAAAAAAAAGTAAATAAAAAAAAATGCTATATCTTGGATGTAGATTCATCTAAATGATATGCCCTCCTCCTCAGCACAGTCAGATGCATTTGCTGCCACCCATTTTACCAGAGTTATGGTCACAAGACACAATAGAGCCGCTGCCAGAAGAATTTGTAGAAAATAATTTTAATCCAGACTTTTCCTTGTGCCAATGAAAGAAGGGCAGTGGAGACGAATACTGGATTTCAGCTTGCTAAACAACTTAAATGCCTACTCTCAAAATACTCTCACTGCAAACTCTGGTACCCTTCATTCTTCCCTAGGCTTTTTTAGTATCCCTAGATGTAAAGAATGCGTGCCTCTGTAAACCAGTTTGGAACCCCGTTCGGGAAATTCCTCAGGTTTTGTACTGGGTCATCTCTGTCATTTTAAAGCTTTGCCTTTTGGGTTTTCCACAGCCCCAAGAGTTTTCACAGAGTGCCTGGCACCATATTTTTCCCTACTTAGATGACCGGTTAATGCAGGCTACTTCTCAAACAGCACCTAACGTTCACCCTCCTCCAGTCTCAGCTGAGGTTCACCATCAACTGCACAAAAAAAAAACCTTGCAACCATTTCAAGATCTAGTTTTCCTGGGCTGCAGGCTGGACACCAAGGGAATACAGGCTTTCCCATCTCAAGAAGGTGTGCAGAGCCTATAAACTGTTTCACAACAGTGCTCAAAAAGGGAGATTCTAAGGCCTCTGGGGTTTGTGATGGTTACTATCCCAGTGCTCTCCCTAGCCAGACTGCATATGAGGAAAATCCCATGGTACCTGGAGACAATTTAGTCTTTCCA
Source organism: Protopterus annectens (assembly GCF_019279795.1). Lineage (NCBI taxonomy): Eukaryota > Metazoa > Chordata > Ceratodontiformes > Protopteridae > Protopterus > Protopterus annectens. The sequence goes on from NC_056733.1 coordinate 631,041,723, forward strand.
CTTCCACCCTCTGAACATCTGTGATCTCTTTTATCCCATCTGAGATGGGAGCTGTTATTGTGGAAGGAGCAAGTGAAGCTCAAACTAGGGCTTTCCTTCACTCCTTCAGCCCCAGTTTAGGAAATGCACATGAATTTCTCTGATGAGGCATCGAGTGCTTGGGCAGGCAACCAACAAGTGCAAAACAGATGACAGCCAAGGTTACTAAAATAACAGAAACTTGAAGTGAGGGCACTCCTTCAAGCTCTTCAGGTCTTTTCACTTGCCTGGAAATCGGGTACCCTATGAGAATTCACGGACAACACAACTATAATGTTGTACATTAGCAAGGAAGGATCAGATCTTACCAATTGTGCATATTGGCTCAAGAAGCCTGGGAGTTTGCCATCCAGAAAAACATGTTGCTCACAACCACATAAATCCCATCATGGGACATTACATTGGGAGTCCCCTCAAAGTAGACCTGCTTGCTTCAAAGACCAGCGAACAGCTTCCAGTTTAGCATCAGGTTATCTTGCGCCTCAGCTTGGAGGACAGTTGCTTATTCCTTTCAGTGGACAGGGAAGTTCCTGTATGCCTTCCCTCCACTACCGTTTATTCCAAGACCCCAAAAGGAATGAGCAAAGCTATTACTGATTTTCATTCTGGCCTTGGTAGCATTGGTTACCTCTTTCTTTTAGCCAGGAGCAAGTGCTACCAACTGCCACAACAAGCAGATCCCATCTCTCAGAAGAATGGGTTACTACTTCACCCAAACATAATTCTGTGCTTGACAGGATTCTGATTCCTTTAAGGCACCGTTTTTCTGAGGATGATATGAAGGTTTTCTAGAAAGCTAGGAGACCCATCACTCGCAAATCTTGCATAGCAGAATGGGACAGGTTCTTCTTTTGGTGCCATAGAAGTGGACAGGGCCACAAGCAGCCAGAGGTACTTTGTATTCCAAAATATCTGTGAGAGCTATTACTTAGAAATCTGGCTTATTCTTTTATCAAAGCCCACCTATCGGCCATCACCGTTTGCTTGCATCTCACTATGCCCAGATCTGAGGTAAAGCTATTCCTTAAAAGGATACTGCATCTTTAACAACCTAGAAAGCTAATTAACACTATTTGGGACCTCATCTTTGTCCTGAAGATGCTTTACCTTGCCTCCTTTTGAATTGGCAGAATCAGCAAACTGAAATTATGTTTCTGGAAAACTTGTCCTCCTCTAGGCCATCTCTTCAGCTAAGAGAGTATGAACTTCGGGCAGTCGTGGACATCCGCACTTATTTTTCACAGTCAGGTTGACCCACAGGACAAACCCTTTGTTTATGCCTAAGGTAGTGAACTGGCTGTCCCTCAGTCAGGCCATAAACCTACTTGCCTTCTTTACTTACCCACCAAATTTTTTTTTGGGGGGGGGGTAGAGGTGCTACATTCTGTCGACAAAATAAAATCCATTTGAAAATCTAATCATCTGTTTGGTTTGTTTTCTTGGACTATAAATTGGGCCAACTGGTATCCAAGCAAACCATTACAAGCAAGATCTCTAAGGTCATCTCATTTTGTTACTCTCTCCATGGCAAGTCCTTACCCTCATGCCCTCGAGCTCACTCTACCCAAGCAGTAGCAGCCTCTGGAGCTTTCTGCAAACGAGTGGCTGACAAGTCCATTCTGGAAGGAGCCACCTGGTTATCTTTACACTCACTAAACAGTAATAGATGCAATTTCAACGATCCAGAGCAGCTTTTGTTATGTCAGTGCTATATGGCCTCTAACAAGTGTCCTGTACTTTCCCTTTAGCCTTGGGAATCGACCATATGTTAGAAATACTGCAGCAATTATGTCAGGATATAGTACAGTTGTGCAAGAACATTTGACAGTAGATGTCCTACTGATCACTGTTGTAGTATTCCTTCCCTCCCTCCTTTTTAATATTCTCTTTTCTTCATCTTTCTGTCTTTCCCTATCCTCTGAGAAGCATCCTAGAACAGAGGGGGCTTATGACCCTCCAAGATGAACAGTCTCATGTTTCAGAAGTATTCAGGCAGTTGGTTTGGACATGTTCTGAGTAAATGCACTTGTATGTCTGCTTGTGTAACTCTATGCTTGTGAGCAGAGGTCACTTTGGACAAACCATCAAGGAAGATTAAGCTTTTGTACCCTGGTTAGACAGCGGTGACATTCTGTATGTTAGGAATACAGTAGGACATGTACTGTTAAGTTGTTAAGTGTACTGCTCTGATTAAAGAAAGTAGGGTACCTCTTTTCTTGAAGAGATTCAAGATTCTGAATAGGGACAGGGTGATGGAGGGAGATGCAGGGTTTTCTCCTCAGATTTCTGTTTCAGACTGAGCAGAGCTCATTTTCTGATTCTCACTGTGGTGGTGTCTTTCTCTGAGATGATTTCCAGAACTTCCCAGTGATTTTCTTCGTGTTTCACTGTTGCAGTCATAACTGTAGGGTACTCCTGCCGGCAGGCAGCCCGAGGCCGGCCAGAATATCAAAGTCTGGGTCCGGCGTCGGCTGTTCCAGCTAGAACCCTGACGTGAGAGCGTATGGGTATAAAGCTGGCAGCCAACGCCATCTTCTCCAGTCTTTCTTGCCGTGCAGTGCAAAGCAGTTCGCTAGTTGTTGGTTGGCGTTTTCAAGACAAAGTGGTGTGATTGTCGTCGATCCGAAGTTTTCTACTTCTCTTCTCAAAGCTAAGTACCCTGTTGGGGAAACCTTTTTCTTGCTCCTCCGATGTCAGAAAAAGTTAATTGTGTATCGTGTGGAAAACAAATACCTCATAAAGATTTCCACTCTTACTGTCTACCTTGCTTAGGCCCTGACCACGACGTTTCTTGTTGTTGGTTCTGTGCCAGGTTTAATTCTTGCACTATCAAGCGTAGGTACGATTGGGCCTTGAATTACTTCGGTAGACGATTTAATTATAGAATGTAGTCGGAACAGACTACCGGATTACAGAAGAAGCGCAAAGACAAGGACAGGCCTCCGAGGTCCAAACAGGATACGTTGCAGCCGGAGCCAGCTTCGGGTTCGGCGGTCGTCAGTGAGGCGCTTTTGCAGCCCCTGTCGTCCGCCACTTCAAAACCGATGGCTGACACGGACTCACATGGTGAGCCAACTAGGCCTAGTAATTTGTCTGCTGCAGGACCTTTGGACGTCGCTCCTTCAGATGGGTCCGGAACCGCTGTGCAGGTACCGGCTTCTGAGGGGGTCTTCAGGCCTTCACACATTACTGTCTCCACAAAGACAAAAGCTAAATCAAAGACTCCTGTTAAACCCAGACTTTCTGCTCAAGCTTCTTCGGATTCAGCCCCTAAGACTCTGAAGCAATTACTTCGGATGGCTGAGGATTTATTAACTATGATAAGGGGCGCTCACCCTCCTCCTGAGAAAAGGCCTAGACAGGATAGCCCTTATGATTCCTCTGATCAGGCTTCTGTATCTTCTGTTTCTTCCTCTGATCAGGATTACTCCTTCCCTCCTTATGAGGATTCGGATGCAGAGGATTTTGTTCCCTCTGCCCCTCCCCCTGAAGATTTCTCTTTTGGGGAAACCTTGCATGAGGTGAGGGAGCATTTTCATTGGGAAGGTCAGGATTATTCTGCTTCCAAAAAGAGACTCAGGGAATTCCTCCTTCTCCCTCAGCACAGGCCTTTAGCTATTCCTCCTGTACTTGACATTGTGGATGATGCCTTCTCTGAAGCTAACTTGAATCCTGATTCCATGCCGCCTGCTCCTTCTAAGCCTGATAGATTTTACAGGGTCCCTGATTCTCATCCATTCTTATTCAAGAACCCTTGTGCTGATCCTGAAACTATTTCGCAAGGTTCCAAGGCTGCTAAGGCCGCCTCCTCTAAGAATCCTATCCCCTCTGAGAAGGATTCTTGTGCCTTGGACAGGTGGGGCAAAAAGGTTTATACTTCAGCCACCCTTTCTATTAGAGCTTTAAACTGCCAGTTTCACATGTTTTAGTATCAGCAGTTTCTTTTATCCGTTTTAAAACGAAGGATTTCTGCCTTTCCTGCATGTGCTGAGGACAAGGAATTACAGGATGTGTTGCATGCTACTGAACAAGTCAGCAAACATAGTTTACACTGTTGTTTTGATGCCTTAGAGGCTTCTTGCAGGGCGGCTGCCTCTGGTACTGTTATCAGGAGACATGCCTGGCTTCGTGAGCAGAATCTACCTGAACAAGTTAAGGCATGATGTCTTATTTGGGTCTAAGGCTGAGGAGGTTATTAAAAAGATGGAAGAAAAAGCCAAGTCTATGCAGACTGTTAAAGATTTCTTGCAAGTTCAGCCTCATAGATTTTCCAGAAATTGGCCCTCCAAAAATTGGTCTTTTCCCACCTCTGACAGGCCTCAAAGGGGAAGATATAGACGCTCCAGAGGTAGGGCGCAGGCTCAGGCCTCCTACAGATCTAGACAGTGGACTGCTTCTTCACCTAGAAGGGGAGAAGACAGATCTCAAACCCAAAGAAAGCAGACTCAATGACTCCCTCTGTTGGGCTTCAGGTCCTCCTTCCCTGGATGCCCCTCTCGGAGGAAAACTTTCTCTGTTTTACCAAAATTGGACTCTCATTACCCGGGACAAATGGGTGTTAGACGTGATTTTGAAAGGTTACAGATTCCACTTTCACACTCTGCCAAGGCCTTCAGGCTGGCCAGATCTGCAAAAACATCAATGGACAGAGGCCTTAAATCAAGTGGACGCCTTATTAGCCTTAAGGGCCATAGAACCTGTTCCACCTCGAGGTGGGGAAAGGTTTTTATTCAAGACTTTTTCTGGTCCCAAGAAAACAAAACTCCTGGAGACCTATTCTGGACCTCTCAATATTAAACACCTTTTTGGAAATTCCAAAATTCAAGATGCTTACACTTCAACTTCTTCCAATGCTCGCACAAGATTCTTGGATGGTAACATTGGACTTAAAAGAGGCTTACTTACACGTCCCCATAAGGCAACATTGCAGAAAGTACCTCCGATTCAAGGCAGGATCGAGACTCTTCCAATTCTCTGTACTGCTATTTGGCTTATCTACTGCGCCCACAGTTTTTACCAAATGCCTGGCTCCAGTAGTAGCTTACTGCAGACTTCAGGTGATTCAGATTTACCCCTATCTGGACGACTGTCTAATTCAGGTAGACAGCAAAGACCTTCTACTTCAACATCTGCATTTTGTTCAACGTCTTCTCCTACTACTGGAATTCTCAGTGAACATAAAAAAGTCACATTTGATTCCTTCTCAACAAATGATCTTCTTGGGGGCTCTTTTGGACACAAGTTTACAGAAAGCCTTCCTCACTCCAGAAAAAGTTACAGCTGGCTTCAATCTTCAAGACCTTAGCAGCATTAACTCAGCTCACTGCAAGGAAATTCCTGCAGGCTCTGGGCTTCATGGCCTCTTGCATCCTGTTGATTCCAAATGCGAGGCTTCACATGAGGGGAACCTTCAATGGTACCTAAAGAGTGTATGGTCTCAACATTGCCACAGTCTGGATACAATGATTCCACTGATTCCCTGCCTCCAGAAGGAATTCCTTTGGTGGTCCAGGGCGTGTGTTTTGAACGAAGGCAAGCCCTTCCGTCTGCCTCAACCTACTCAGGCCATAACCACGGACACCTCAGATTATGCATGGGGAGCTCATTTTCTAGACAAATGCCAACAGGGTACTTGGACAAACAAACACCTTCTATGGCACATCAACTTGAAAGAAATGTTAGCAGTCCAAAATGCTCTTCTAGCCTTCCAGACCCTTTTGAAGCCAGGACCTCTGCTAATTCGAACAGACAACACCACAGTCATGTGGTACATAAACAAGCAAGGGGGCTCTCACTCTTACCCCCTTTGCAGACTTGCCATGACCTTATGGGATACAGCCCTAAAGTTGAATCTGGATCTTCAGGCACAGTTCATTCCAGGAAATCAAAATCTTTTAGCAGACAGCCTAAGCAGAAACATTTTGGATCCTCACGAATGGATGTTGGACCCCAACTTATTCAGCAAGATAACTGCAGTTTGGGGCTGTCCTCAGATCTATTTGCATCTCATCTCAACCATCAGTTGTCTCTCTCTTGCACCAGGTCCTTCCACAAGACAGCTTGGAAAGTGGACGCCCTGTCATTCAGTTGGAGGAATCTTTCGGGATATGCCTTCCCTCCACTTCCTCTTCTGCCTCGGGTATTGCTAAAGATAAAGCTAGACAAACCCAGACTGATCATTTTGATAGCTCCGAATTGGCCTCGTCAGTTTTGGTACCCTGCTCTACTGCATCTTTCCTTGGTACCTCCATGGAGTCTTCCTCTGACCCATTCTCTACTGTCCCAGCATCAGGGTCAGGTATTTCACTCTCAAATCAAGACTCTGTCTGGCAGCTTGGCTCATCAAAGGCAATTGATTCCTTCTTCACTTCCTAAACAAGTTTTGGATGTTCTTTTGGAAGCTAGGTGTCCTAGTACAAGGAAATCTTATGCTTCTAAATGGAAAAGATTTTGTATTTGGATGCAGGATCGTGGCTCTGATCCTTTAATACCAGATCTCTCATCTATTTTACTTTATCTCTCAGACCTTTTGATTAAAGGTCTTTCATTTTCTTCCATTAAAATTCATGCTTCTGCTATTTCAGCACATTTCAATAGTGATCCTCCCATTTTTTCCCACCAGTTGGTCAGACAATTTCTGAGAGGAGCTAAGAATTTAAAACCTCCTAGAACTCCTCCTGTCCCTCCTTGGGATCTCAACTATGTTTTGGAAAAGCTTTACTTTGCCTCCTTTTGAGCCTGCTGCCTCTGCGGACATTAAGTTCTTATCCTGGAAGACAGCTATCTTGTTGGCCTTGACTTCTGCCAGAAGGGTGTCTGAGCTACAAGCCCTCATGGCTGTGGAACCATACCTCATTTTTCATCAGGACAGAGTTTCCTTGAGGACCAATCCTACATTTATGCCTAAGGTAGTTTCTAGAGTGGCTCTAAATCAGACTATTCACCTTCCTCCCTTTTTTCCAAAACCCCAAAATAGGGGGGAAAGGATTTTGCATTCATTAGACGTACACAGGCAACTACGTTTTTACCTGGACAAAACTAAAAGCTTCAGAAAATCAGATCAATTGCTTATTTCTTTTGCTTCCAGTTCTCTTGGTAAAGCCATTTCTAAGCAAACTATTTCCAAATGGATTGCTCATGGAATAAGATATTGTTAATCTCTTTATGGAAAACAAATTCCAGGTACCGTCAGGACTCATTCTACTAGGGCAGCTGCCACTTCAGCAGCCTTTCTCAGAGGAGTTCCTACCAAGGACATTCTGGAGGCTGCCACTTGGAGCTCTCTGCATACGTTTTCCAAGCACTATAACCTCCCTTTGTACTCTAAGTCTAGGGCAGGCTTTGCCTCTGCTGTTTTGCAGGGTCTTCTAGCTGCTCCTTCTTCATAACCTGCTCCCGTATTCTCAGCTTTGGGATTCTACCCTACAGTTATGACTGCAACAGTGAAACACGAAGAACATAGTACAGTTGTGTATACCTACCATAAATGTAGATGTTAGTGTCTTCACTGTTGCAGTCAGTGTTTCCCTCCCTCCAGACCCCTCCTCTTTTTACTTGCTTACTGTGTTTTCCTTTCCACTACCTTTCTGGTATATTTGTGTTTCCTTTGGGACACCTTTTGGTTTTATGGGGGCTTCTGACATCAGGGGCAAGAAAGGCTGGAGAAGATGGCGTCGGCTGTCAGCTTTATACCCATACGCTCTGACATCAGAGTTCTAGCTGGAACAGCCGACGCCGGACCCAGACTTTGGAATTCTGGCCGACCTCGGGCTGCCTGCCGGCAGGAGTACCCTACAGTTATGACTGCAACAGTGAAGACACTCTAACATCTACATTTATGGTAGGTATACACAACTGTACTTTCTCAATGGGAGAAAGTGGAGGTTTCTCAGTCCCTCAAATACTATAAGCTGTTACAGAAGGTGCTTCCAAAGCTCAGCTTTATACCCATACGCTCTGACGTCGGGGTTCTAGCTGGAACAGCCGACGCCGGACCCAGACTTTGGTATTCTGGCCGACCTCGGGCTGCCTGCCGGCAGGAGTACCCTACAGTTATGACTGCAACAGTGAAGACACTCTAACATCTACATTTATGGTAGGTATACACAACTGTACTTTCTCAATGGGAGAAAACGGAGGTTTCTCAGTCCCTCAAATACTATAAGCTGTTACAGAAGGTGCTTCCAAAGCTTACCCATTTCTCCAGTTTTGTCAACTTTGGAGTATGTGTATGTTATTGCCTGTAGTTTTCCCGATAGTCTCCTGGCTGCCTTTAAAAAGGCAGGATGTATATAGTTTGAGTCTTTCATGTTATATACTGTTCCCAAACCTGCTGCAGCAGCTATTATTTTAGTTAATCCTACTTCTGCTAGGCATTTAATTTAATTTCTACTCTTTCTGTTAAGGATGAGAAGATTATTGATAAGTATGGGGAAAACTGTATACTTCTGCAACTTTGATTTTCAGAAATTTTAATTCTCAGGCTCATAAGTTCTGATTGTGAAAGTATGAACACTGATGTCCTTCAAGAATGGAACTGCAGTCCTCACATATATGGGTTGTCCTGCCTCAGGCAGCCCTCGGTCGGCCGGATTCCAAAGTCTGGGTCCGGCGTCGGCTGAAGTCGCCTCCTCCCTGACGTCAGAGCGGCTGGGGTTTAAAAGCATCAGCCGACGCCATCTTCCCCAGTCTTTCTTGCCGCGCGGTGCCCGAAGCAGAAGCAGTTCGCAAGTGCTGGTCGGTCAGCTCCTGTGTTTTCAGTATCCGAAGTCATCAAAAAGCTAAGTACCCAGTTGGGGAACCTTTTCTTGCCTCAGCCGATGTCAGATAAAACTGCAAAAGTTAATAACTGTTAGTCTTGTGGTAAACAAATACCTCATAAGGACTTCCATTCTTACTGCCTTCCCTGCCTTGGCCCAGACCACGACGTCTCGGCCTGTGCTGCCTGCGCTTGCTTCAACAAGCGCACACTCGGGCGCCGGGCAGAATTTGCTGAAGACTTTTTTGGCGAAAAATACTCTTATATCATGCCGTCGGAACAACCGACAACACATTTCCAAAAAACGGAAGGACCAGGACCGACATTCTCGGCCCATGACTTCCACCGACACCATGCCAAAACCTACCGCAAGTGCATCTGTCTCTTCTGAGGCGGTTATTCCACCGCTCCAGACCGACGACACCGCTTTACCGTTCTCTTCGGCCCCGGAGCCTACGCCAGTGCCGGTTGTTGATTTTCCCCCAGAAGCTGAAGCCCAAGATTTGCCCGAGACCATACCGGTGGACAAAGTTACTCCAGCATGTGGGGCAGCTTTTTAATTCTCAGGCTCATAAGTTCTGATTGTGAAAGAATGAACACTGTTTTGCCTGCCATTTCTTGTAAGGAAAAAAATCTGCTTTAAATTAGTTCCTTGTATTGTACTTGTCACTACTCATTGTGTGTGTGTGTATAGTAATAGTGTGTGTATAGTAATAGTGTGTGTATAGTAATAGTGTGTGTATAGTAATAGTGTGTGTATAGTATAGTGTGTGTGTGTGACTCTTTTGTTACTACTTCCAGAGTCATGGCCGCTGGTACTGGTTTTTGAGATTTCCTGGCTTTGTTCTCAGAATCTATGATGATAAAAATGAGATTTTAAATTCTCCATTTAGATCTGATATTGTCAATTTTTCATCTTATCCTCAAATATGGGTCTGGATCTAATCCATTGGATCCAATTTGGCCGTTAATAAGCTTGTGGCAACCAAAAAGCTCTTTGATACCTGCCCTCACCCACAGTGCCTCTCTCCCTGTTACCTCAGATTTTGTTTGCAGCTTTGTGAAGATGTGGTCTGAACCTCTAGCTCTGATATTTAAAATATTTTTTCTTTAATTCTTAGTTTCTCCTACCCCCCCCTTTGTCTCAGAGCTCTTTTCAAGTAGTAACCATTTTTTTAGGTTACTTTCACTTTCTCTCGTGTTCTCCCTTTTTTACCGTTAGCTGATGTTCTGTGGTCCTATCTCACCTTCATTCTTACATATGGGATTGGAGCTGATCCTCGGCTGACTCTGCCTATTTACAAGCTGGAAGACTTCTGGTTGGCTTGCGGCTAGGTAGGTATCCCATGGTGCACCAGTACAATCCCCAGATCTTGTTTGCCGCATCGACGAGTTTGGTTGTGCTTCTCTTTGGCTCTGGCTAAGTGATTGCATTTATTTCCATGTTTACAAATTTCTTGGCTCTGTTTTAGTTTGAAATAATTTAAATTGTTAAAGCTGTTACTGCTTATAGTTAATCAGTTAGCGTAATTATTAGTGTAGTTAGCTTGTACTTGCGCCATTTGGTGCAATTTTTGGCCTTTGGCCCCTTCTAACTTAGTTGGTCTCCCGTGTACTGGTTTATTCATAGAATTGGTAGTGCAGGCGCCTTTTGCGCACTGTTAGAATGTGTGTTAATAGATGGCTAGAGTTTTTGGCGGTTTCCCGCTTGTTATTTAGCTGCGTTAACGTGTTAACAGAACTACGTTCTTTTTGTTCTTGGCGTAAGCTTGATTTTTTTGCGAATCCCCGCTTATTTCTGTGATTACTGTTTGAGTCTGTGATGCTTTCTGCTTTCTCCAACTTTCTAGGTCTGTTTCAGTTAGACCGTATCTCTTCCTTACCTGGGCTAGGCCCGTTTAAATTAGAGGTCCTAGTCCTCTCTTTTTCTCTGTGCGTGTGTCCTCCATTGCAGAATGTCTAAAGAGAGTAAGGATCATAATCCATCTGGCTTTAAGAAATGTATTAAGTGCTCTCAAGAAATGTCTATAATGGATGGTCATGGTAACTGCGTTTACTGTTTAGGGGCTATGCATTTACAGGAGACCTGTTTATTTTGCCATGCTTTCAATCCTAGGGTGTTGCAGAAAAGGAAAAGCAAGCTCATCCTAAAAGGTGGTCTTAAACCTTTCTTTGAGGAAGATTTGTCTAGTTCCTCATCTTCAAAATCCACGAAGGGAAAGTCAAAATCTTTTAAGAGGCCCTCCCCGGCACTGGCTGGTGTCTCACAGCCACCTCTTAAAATTTCAGAATCAGAGAAGTCCACTGTCTCATTGGCTCCACAGACCTCGGGGCTGACTTCAGAGCAGTATTGTTATTGCAGGGTTCGTTCCAAGTATTTCCGAGCCGACCGATTAGACTACTGAGACTTGTTTCTCGGAGCCTCTACCCGCTACCGGCATTTGTCTCCTATACCTCAGAGATTCCAATCTCCTACTCTGTCATCCAGGTCTTCCAGGAGTTTATCGGAAGATTATGTGGAGTGGGTAGTGCTGAGACTTTTGAAGTCATCTGCTTTGCCTAAATTGTTGGCTATGACCCAGTCGGTTCCGGAGCCACTATAGTCCATTCAACCCTCTGTGATCATTCCTCCGAGCCATGCTGGTCTTTGGGAGTCGGAGTGCTTGGTACCACTGGAGGAACCTTCGGCTCCAGCTCCCACTGTGGAGGTTTAGGAGCAGAGTTCTGCTCCGACACTGTCGATGCCATCCCTAATGTCTAGGGGCCAAAGCTCTCTGGTCAGCCCTGACAGGGATGCTTGGAACTGAACTTCAGTTCTGAGTCTTCCTCTCGGCGCGTCGGCTAGTGTGAGTTCGAACCCTACGTCTGTCACTGAGCTGATGGCTCTGGAGCTGACTGCATCCTCTGTCTCCTCGGAGCCGGGGAGGTCGGCATTCGAGATGAGGTGTGTGCTGTCCCGATCGTCAGCTCCTACCAGAGGTACCAGCACTCTTCCCCCTAAAGCACCTACTTCTGTCTCTGCTCCTAGTCCCTCCGGAGACAGCAGAGATCCTCAGCCTCAGGAGCCATTAGCTGGTGGCCCCCACTCTTCCGAGACCTCCCAGGAATGTCCTCCTGAGGAGCCCCCACGGAAGAGGACTTGTAAGAGGAATCATGTCTACTCCCAGGATGAGTCTTTGGCATCTGACACTGACCTCGAGGAGTCTGAAGGGTCCCCCAAGTCATCCTCTGTCTCCTCTGTAGACGTCCTTGAAATCCTTAGAGTTGCGGCTGGCCCACTGTTACCCCTTCTGATGAGTCTGTGTACCCTGAAGGCTTTCGGGTCTCAACCTTCTGTCCCATGGGTGTCTCAACCCTTAGACAAAATTGATGGATTTAGTTAGATGAAAGGTGTGGGGTACTCTTGTGGCTGTGGAGCCAGTCCCCAGGAGACCGAACAAGTTTCTTTTTGCCGCTCCAGGATAAGATTTTTTTGTCTAAAGGTGTTCCTGTAGATCCCATGGTGGTGGCGGCGGTCACTAAGGAGCGGAGACTACTTCTGTTCATCTGCTGAATAAGGAGTCTCGAACGATGGACAGATACGGGAAGCGTATCATTTCTTCAGTGTCATTTACCCTTGGATCGCTGAATTACCTTACTCAATTTACGAGGCTTCAGAGAGATCTCCTTAAAGAGTTACGAGACTCTCTACAAGGTATATGTACTGAGGGGAATCCCTGACAAGGTTTCTGTCCAGTTCTCCACCTTGAACTCAATCGTCAAATTTTCCATGTGATTTATTTCTTTTGCAGCCGATGGAGAGAGTAGAGTAGCAGGTTCACGAATTTCCCTAAGGCGTCATTCCCGGATGCGTTTGTGTAACTTTGCGGAACCGTTTGTCTACCTTTACCAACGCCCCCTTCGGTTCCTTATTGTTTGGATCCAAGGTAAAGGACACACTCACCTGGTGCAAGCAAGAAGGAAAAACACACACTGCCGTGGGAGTACGTTTTACTGCTCCCTCTTGACCATACCGTAAGGGTCAGAGGGGGCGGTAAGATGTGGTTCAAGAAGTCCCAGAGGTTTTTCCAGGAGGCACAGGGTAACTCGTCCTTCAGAGGCAGAGGAGGAGTAGGAAATGGTAGAGGAGGCAGGGGCGGTCCGCAAAACCAGGGAGGTTGCGATACCTTTCAGGGCCAGCCTTACCAGTGCTCCTGATGTGGGGCCCGTCTGTGCTTCTCTGGGCCTGATCGGGGGCCACATTTCTCTGTATCCAGAAGCCTGGCTAAGTATCACTTGAGACAAGTGGGTACAAAGAATTATTACCAGATGTTATGTCATACCCTTTTCTTTTCCACCTATTGTTCCCAAGATCATCCCAGATGTTCCATCCAATCACAGGGATCAAGCAGGTGTGGAGGTCAACAAGTTGCTGTCAGTCATCCATCCCGACCCAGCAGACCAAATAGGATCTGGAACTTACTCCAGATTTTTTAGTGCCAAAACGTACAGGGGACTGGAGGCCCATTCTGGACCTCACAGATGGAACGAATTAGTAAGGAAGGACAAGTTCTGGATGGTAACATTGCAGTCTATACTCCTGTTAGGGAAAGACAATTTGATGTGCTCAGTAGATCTCCAAGTCGCCTACTACCACATAAAAATGGATAGGGTGTCAAGGAGTCATCTACGCTTCCGGCTGGGAGACGGTCATTACCAGTTCCGTGCTCTGCCCTTTGGTCTTACCACAGCCCCCCAGGGTGTTCAAATGTATGGCAGTAGTGACAAGCTCACCTGAGACGTCGAGGATTCTCCTGACCGCCCCCACCAGGCATCTACTCCTTCAGAACAGGGACGCTACTATTCAGCTTTGTGTCCAGCTGGGAATGTCTGTAAATTGGGAAAAATCTGCCTTATTGCCCTCTCAATCTGTGATTTCTATAGGTGCAAAGATAGACAGTCAACATGGTGGCTTGTCTTCCTGCCGAAAGGGCACAGAACCTGGTTCTTCAAATTCAGCCTCTTCTCCCCTTTCGAAAGGTCAAAGCTAAGATTATTCTGCAGCTCCTAGGGACCATGGCTTCCACCATACCATTAGTGCCACTAGCTAGGTTACACATGAGAATTCTGCAGTGGCTTCTGTCGTCTCAATGGTCCTTTCAGCACCTTCCATTATCCCATCACATTCTGCTGACAGAATCTTGCAAGAAGGACCTCCTTTGGTGGATATTACCCAATCAGCTGACCACGGGCAGTTCATTTGTTCCTCGCCAACCCGTTGCCACTGTGACCACGGATGCCTCACAGGGTTGGGGGGCATTATCTAGGCAGGACTGCCCAAGGCACATGGCAAGATCACAAGGCTCACCTGCATATCGGCATTCTAGAGATGAGGGCGGTGCTCCTGGCGTTGCTAGCACTTCGTGATGTTCTTTCTCTGGGGACTATTACAATACAATCAGATAACATGTTAGTAGTATAGTATATCAACAAACAGGGTGGAACCAGATCTTACCCACCCTGTCGAGAGGCCATGCGATTTTGGAAATGAGCGATATCTTCCCAGCGTTTTCTGGTGGCAACGCAGATTCCAGGGACGACCGTGATAGCAGACTAGCTCAGACGGGCAATCCTGATTCCTCCCGAGTGGTCTCTGAAACAGGAAACAGGGAACAGATTTTCCGCAGATGGGGACAGCCTTTCTGCGATCTCTTTGCCAGCCCAGTCAATGCCAAATGCAGCAGCTACTTCTCCCTCATCCCCCCTCTGGGGGAGTCGCCAAGAGACGCACTTGTTCACAATTGACCCCTGGGTCTCCTGTATGCTTTACCTCCCTTTCCTCTCATTCCCAGGGTTATTCAGAAAGCGAAACGGCTGGGAAGCAAACTGATCTTCATTGCTCCTTACTGGCCGCGTCAGGTTTGGTTCCCTTCCTTGGGCCTCTTCTCTTGGACAATCCTTGGATTCTGGACCCAGTTCCAGACCTTTTGACTTGCATGTCAGGTTCGCTTCACCCCTCTTTACACACCCTCAATTTGACAGTGTGGCTGCTCCAGTTCCATTCTTAGTCAGGCTTCATGACTTCTCGACTTCAGTGACTCCTATCTTTACGTCTTCTCATAAGTCTTCCACTAGTAGACTATATCCCAGTAAATGCAAAAGATTCTCTCTTTGGGCGGAGAAAATGGATGTTGACCCCTACACTGCCTCCATTCCAGTGGCTTTGGAATTTCTTTCTGAGCTTTTTCACCAAGGATTAGCGACTGCCACTATTAGAGTTCAGTTGGCAGCGATTTCAAATTTTCATCTAGGTTTTCCAGATTCTAACTTGATATCACATAAGCTGTGCAAAACCTTCCTTAAAGGTGCCACTTTAAGACCCCCCTGTTCAATAACTTGTGGCCTCGTGGGATTCAAATTGTTTTCTCTAAATTGACATCCCCACTCTGAGACCTCATTCATCCTCTTTGAAATTTTTGTCTTGGAAGACGTTTTTGGTTGCTATCACGTCAGCCAGACTGGTGTCAGAGTTGCAAGCATTGTCTGTTAAACCGCCTTATCTGGTTTTTCACATAGACAGGGTGTCCCTGTGTACTAATCCGTCCTTTGTTCCCAAGGTCTGTTCCCATGCCACTTTGAAATCAATCCATAGAACTTCCGGATGTTCGTGTTTCACTGTTGGTCATTACAATTGGGTTATCCTGCTGGCAGGTTACCCTCAGTCGGCCTGAATTCCAAAGTCTAGGTCTGGTGTCTGTTGCTGTCGCCTCTTCCCTGACGTCAGTGCGCCAGGGGTATAAAAGATGCAGCCGATGCCATTTTCTTCAGTCTTTCTTGCTGTGCGGTGCCCGAAGCAAAAGCAGTTGGCAAGTGCCGGTCGGCCGACTCCTGAGTTTTTCAAATTCAAAATTCAGATCCGAAGTCTTCATTAAAGCCAAGTACCCCATTGGGGAAACTTTTTTCTTGCTCCAGACCGATGTCAGAAAATGTTAATTGTATTTCTTGTGGTAAGCAAATACCTTAAAGATTTTCATTCTTACTGTATTCCTTGCCAAGGCCCTGACCGTAACATTGCTAGTTGCCTGTTTTGTGCTAGATTTAACCAATGCACTATTAAGCGTCGGTACTATTTTAAATTCCATTATTTTGGCAGAAGATTTAATTATATAATGCCGTCGGAACAGCCGACTACCGGAGTTTATAAAAAGCGCAAAGAAAAGGACAGGCATCCGAGATCCAAAACCGACGAGGCTTCTGCTAGGCCTGTTGCTGGTTCTCAGTGAGGCGCTTTCGCAGCCCCTGATGCCCGCTACCTCAGAGCCACAGGCCGCTTCCGACTCCCAAGTGGAGCTGACAAGGCCGCTGGAAACTCAAGGTATTGGACACTCTGAAACTAGTCCGGAGCCGCTGAGCAGGCATTGGCTTCTGAGGGTGTTTTCAGGCCTACACAGTTATGTGAAACCTACTTCAGCTTCAAAGCCAAAGACTAAAGCAATTTTAAATACAAAGAAACAAGTACAGCATCCTCCTGTACTGACCTCCATGCCTAAAAAACAGATGCTTAAAATGGCCGAAGACCTAATTATTTTGATCAGGGGTTCCCATCCCCCTCCTGATAAGAGGCCTAGGCAAGAGTTAGAATACGAATCTTCAGACCAGGTTTCCATTTCCTCTGATTCCTCCTCTGTGCAGGAATATTCTCTTCCTCCCTATGATGATTCTGATGCTGAAGAATCTATCCCTTCAGCCTCTCCTCGCGAGGATTATTCTTTTGGGGAGACGCTGCATACTATGAAGGAGCATTTCCACTGGGAGAGCCAAAATGACTCGGAATCCAAGAAAAGGCTCAGAGACTTCCTTTTATTGCCTCAGCACAGGCCCCTTGCTATCCCGCCTGTTTTAGACATTGTAGATGTATTTTCAGAGTCCAGTCTATCACCAGACTCTTTACCAGCAGCTCCTGTTAAGCCAGACAGATACTATAGGGTTCCTGATTCACATAAATTTTTTTATAAAAACCCTGCTGCTGACCCAGAAACCATCTCTCAGGGTCCCAAAGGGGTCAAGGCTTCTACTGCAAAAAAACATATCCCCTCTGGTAGGGATTCTAGGGCCCTAGATAGATGGGGTAAAAAGATTTATACTTCTGCTACCTTGGGTGTAAGAGCCTTAAATTGCCAATTTCATATGCTTAAATATCAGCAATATCTTATGTCATTGCTTAAGCAGAAAATGTCAACTAATTCCGAATGTGCAGACAACAAAGAAATGCAGGATTTATTGCATGCAGCTGAACAAGTTGGAAAGCATACTTTGCAATGTGGTTTTTGATTCTCTAGAGGCCTCCTGCAGGGCCGCTGTTACAGCTTCTGTCATTCGGAGGCATGCTTGGTTAAAAGAACAGAATCTGCCTGATCATGTTAAAGCAAAATTATTAGATGCTCCATTACAGCATGATACTTTGGTGTTAAAGCTGAAGAGGTGTTGAAGAAAACAGAGGACAAAGCGAAATCTATGCAAACAGTCAAGGAT
This sequence comes from Protopterus annectens, assembly GCF_019279795.1. Classification (NCBI taxonomy): domain Eukaryota; kingdom Metazoa; phylum Chordata; order Ceratodontiformes; family Protopteridae; genus Protopterus; species Protopterus annectens. The sequence goes on from NC_056733.1 coordinate 631,059,031, forward strand.
TTCTTGCAGGTACAGCCTCCCAGATTTAGCAGGAACTGGCCTACAAAGAATTGGTCCTTTCCAGTGTCCGATAAGCCATAAAGAGGCAGATACAGACGCCCCAGAGGCAAATAACAGCCCCAAGGCACATACAGGCCTAAACAATGGGGTGCTTCTACATCTAAGAGCGAAGAGGAAAAATCACAGCCATACAGGAGAGGAAAAATCACAGCCATACAGGAAGCGGTCTCAATGACTTTTCCCCTTCCAGCCCCAAGCACTTATCTTTTGGCAACCCCTTTGGGCGGGAAACTAGCACTTTTTTCACAAAATTGGCACATGATCACCCAGGACAAATGGGTTCTAAATATAGTTTCACAAGGTTACAGGTTCCAGTTTCGCACCCTGCCAAGGCCAAACGGTATGCCAGACCTGCCACGCAATCAATGGGCAGAGGCACAAAAACAAGTTTCATCCCTCACGGACATGAGGGCCATTCAACAAGTACCAGATTAAGAACAGGGACAAGGATTCTATTTAAGACTGTTCTTGGTACCCAGAAAGGACAAAGCCTGGAGACCAATACTGGACCTATCTATTCTAAACACATATCTGGATATTAAAATTCAAAATGTTGACTCTACAGCAGCTTCTGCCCATGTTGGGCAAGAAGGCTTGGCTTGTGACTTTAGATCTAAAAGAGGTATACCTGCATGTCCCTATCAGACAAACATGCAGAAGATACCTCAGATTCAAAGCTGGCTCAATGCACTACCAATTCTCTGCACTGCCCTTTGGCTTATCTGCTGCGCCCAGGGTCTTCACAAAGTGCCTGGCACCAGTAATTACATACTGCAGACAAAGAGGAATACAAATATATCTTTACTTGGACGACTGCCTCATTCAGGCAGAGAACAAATGCATTCTACTACAGCATCTGTCATTTGTAAAGAGATTACTATCATGCCTAGAGTACGCAGTCATCGAACAGAAATCAAAACTAGTACCCTCTGAAGCGATAATATTCCTGGGTGCAAGCTTAAATACAACTGCCCAGATGGCTTATCTCACGCCAGGCAAATGAAAACAACTGACTATCTATTTCAAACTGTTGGCAACAAGGGTCCAGTTATCTGCAAGAAAAATTCTGCAGGCATTGGGCTTCATGGCATCTTGCATTCTAATTCCATATGCAAGACTGCATATGAGGACACTTCAGTGGTACCTAAAAAGTGTTTGGACTCAACATTGCCACAGCCTGGAAACAGTAGTTACTCTCATTCCCTGCCTGCAACAGGAGTTTCGATGGGCGAAGGCCTGTCACCAGAACAAAGGACAGCCATTCACTCTACCCCAAGCCACACAGACATTAACAATGAATGCATCGGATTATGCTTGTGGAGCCCACATGGCAGGAAGATTTATTCAAGGCACATGGTCCACAAAACAAATGCATCTACATATCAGTCAGAGATGCTAGCTGTTCAAAATGCCCTGACCGCCTTCAAGGACCTACTTCATCCGGGACAACTACTGATAGACAGACAATACCACGGTCATGTGGTACATAAACAAGCAGGGAGGCACTCATTCCTACCCCCTTTGCAGACTAGCCATGACTTTGTGGGGCACAGCATTGACTTACCAAGTACATCTGCAGGCACAATTCCTGCCAGGAAAAATAAATACTCTGGCAGATGAACTAAGCAGAAACCTCATGGATCCCCACGAGTGGAAATTGGATCCACAAGTCTACAGCATGATAACAAGGAAATGGGGATGTCTGGACATCTATTTGCCTCACCTCACAACTGCCAACTAAAGAGATTCTGCACAATGACTTATCACAGACAAGCATGGAAAGTGGATGCCCTATCTATCAGCTGGAAAAACGCAACAGTATATGCCTTTCCTCCTCTGCCTCTCCTCCCCAAGGTACTCCTAAAGGTCGGACAGGAGAAGCCAAAAATGATAGATTGCCCCAGACTGGCCACGCCAGTACTGGTATCTAGTCCTAAGGAACTTGTCTCAATGCCCAGCCTGGACCTTACCTCAAGCACCTCATCTACTGTCCCAGCAGAACAATCAGATCCTGCACAGCCAACTCAAGACCTTAAATCTGGCAGCATGGCAGATAATGTAGTCATACAAAACGCACCTCTCAATAAAGTGGTGATGGATGTCATTTTGGAGGCCAGGAGGCCTAGTACTAGCAAATCCTCTGCTGGAAAATGGAAGAGATTCTGTGCTTGGAACCAGGCACAAGGAATTGACACAACTATGCCAAACATTCCTCAGATTTTGCAATACTTGACTGATATGCTGGACAAAGGCCTATCTTTCTCATCTATAAAAATTCATGCCGCTGCCATTTCGGCTCATTACAATACAGAGCCACCAATCTTTTCTCATCCTTTATTAAGGCAGTACCTCAGAGGGGCCAAAAATGTAAGGCCTCTAAGGAGATCACCAACACCTGCATGGGACCTCAATTATGTCTTGGAAAAACTCACCCTACCTCCTTTCGAGCCAGCAGCTGATATAAAGTTTTTATCTTGGAAAACTGCTCTGCTCCTAGCAATAACTTCTGCAAGACGAGTCTCAGAGCTACAGGCACTCATGGCTGTGGAACCTTTTATTATTTTTTATCCAGACAGGGTTTCTCTGAGGACAAACCCGACATTTATGCCTAAGGTAGTGCCCAGTGTGGCCCTTAACCAAACTATTCATCTGCCTACCTTTTATCCAAACCCACAGAATAAGGGGGAGAGAATTCTGCATTCTTTGGACATACACAGACAGCTATGCTTTTATTTGAACAGAACCAAAGCGTTTAGAAAGAGCAATTACTAGTGGCATATGCTGCAGGATCACAAGGAAAGGCTATCTCAAAGCAGACTATTTCAAAGTGGATAGGCCACTGCATTCGTTTCTGCTATTCTCAACATGGCAAGCCAGTACCTAAGGGCATTAGGCCACATTCAACCAGAGCAGCAGCCACTTCAGCAGCCTTCCTTAGGGGACTACCAACCAAGGACATTTTAGAGGCTGCTACTTGGAGTTCAGTGTTTACCTTCACAAAGCACCATCACTTACTACTCTACTCTAAATCCAGGGCAGGCTTTGCCACTGCAGTTCTGCAGGGCCTAATAGCCGCACCTAATGCTATTTAGCTCCAGCCTCCCAACCTTAGCTTTGGGATTCAACCCATTTGTAATGACTGCAACAGTGAAACACGAAGAACATAGTACAGTTGTGTACATTTACCATAAATGTAGATGTTAGAGTGTATTCACTGTTGCAGTCCAGGTTACCCACCCACCATCCCCCATTTCTTTGCTGGAATTTATTTGGTGCATGCATGTTTTTTAGACATATTTTTAGCCTACTCTTTTGGGGGCACCTGACATCTGGGGCAAGAAAAACTGAAGAAAATGGCGTCTGCTGCATCTTTTATACCCCTGGCACACTGACGTCCGGGAGGAGGCGACAACAACCGATGCCAGACCTAGAATTGGAAATTCAGGCCGACCTGAGGGTAGCCTGCCAGCAGGATAACCCAATTGTAATGACTGCAACAGTGAATACACTCTAACATCTACATTTATGGTAAGTGTACCCAACTGTAATTTTTCTTTCCAGATCACTCCAACGCAGCTGAGTACAGGTTTCACCAGATGGATGTCCATAGACAGTTACGTTTTTATTTGCACCGGACTAAAGACATCAGAAAATCAGATCAATTATTCATTTACTTTTACGAATCCAGGGTGGGCTTACCAGTTTCCAAAGTGACGCACTCAAATTAGATTTCTAGCTGTATAGCTTAAGTTTACAATTCTGAGGGTAGACCTTTGCCCTTTAAAAAAAAAAAAAAGGCTCATTCTACCAGATCTCAGTCTACCTCTGCAGCCTTTCAAGCCAGGGTCCCACTTGATAACATTTGTGCAGCAGCTACGTGGGCTACCCCTCACACTTTTATTACTCATTACAAATTGGATTCTACCTCCAGGGGTAGAGCATCTTTTTGTTCCACGGTACTCAGGAGTTCCTTGAGCCACCCAAGAATAAGGTTCTAGGGACGCTGACCCATATGCAAGAATGAAGGTGAGATAGGACTACAGAACATAAAGTTATGTACTCAACATAATGTTCCATGTTTGTAGTCCATCTCGCCCTTCATTTTACGAACCTGCTTTCCTGCCCCCATCCTGGAAGTACCTGGTGACCGAAAAAGGTTAATTTCATTATTTATGGAGACCTTTTAGTATTGGCTTCTTTCTGTATGTTATTTCTTCTAGTTAGCAGCAGGCAAGATCTGAGGATTGTACTGGTGCACCATGGGATACCTACCCACGAGCCAACCAGAAGTCTTCCAGCTTGTAAATAGGCCAAGTCGGAGCGGCTCAGTTTCTATATGTAAGAATGAAGGGTGAAATGGACTACAAACATGGAATGTTATCGTGAGTGCATAACCTCTTTTAATAGGTTACTCTCACTTTCCCCTATACCCTTAGTGGTATTCTTACTACTGTCAGTTTTTCTCTCCCCTCTTGGTCCTTAAAAAAAAAAGAAAAAAAGATTTGTTTCTCTTTCAGAAATTCTTTTGGTATGCCCTTTAGTATGTGTGTTTTCTTGGCCTTTCTCTGTCTTCATGGCTGAAAAGCAGGATAAGCCAGCAGGCTTTAAGAAATGCACAAGGTGTGGTCACAAAATATACTGCAGTGACTCGCGCTACCTGTGCGTATTCTGTCTAAGGCCCCTTCATCTGCAGGAAGATTGCACTATGTGCCATTTCTTCAACCATAGGGTTTTGGTTGAAAGGAAGAATAATTTCGTTTTGAGGGGCATGCTACCATCTGTGCTCAGAGGCCAGTTCTGGTAGTGATCACAAATCCCTGACATTTTCCAAATCAGTTGGTTCATTCAAGCCCTGCTTCTTCCTTTTTCTCCAAAAGTGGTGACAGAGGAAAGAGCCCTTAGTCTGCTTTGACAGATCTTTCAGAGCGGAGATCTAAGACTTCAGTACCTTCCAAGTCTTCTGATTCAGTGTCTCAGTCGAAGCCTTTATCACAGAGCATTTCTCTGTTGAATCCAGTTTCTTAGGCTCGGAGTCTATTGGGTAAGGATAGATAGGTCAGTTGACGTCAGATCTGACCACCAGCCCCTTTAAACCAATTGTGACTCTTCAAAGGACTCAGTACTCCTCTACTATGGTTCCTTCAAGGGTACCATCCCCCTTTTTGAGCAGGCCATTATCCCCATCAGCGTCCTCTTCCTGTTCAACCAGAAGCCTTACTGACGAAGATATGTAACGAATGGTACAGAAAAACTTGTAGGTGCAGGGCATCACTAAGTCCCCCTCATCCTGACCCGTACGGTTGAAGGTCTGAAGAGGTCCATTTCTTTGGATCAGACTTTTACTTGCTCTTGGGCCTTTTTGGAACCAGAGAACTCCTGGAGCAGTAACAAACCTCATGGACCACCAGTGTGGTCGACTCAGACCTTCAGAGCAGTTGATGCGTCTCAAGGCTTCTGTGCAGGTGAGCTCTGCTCTGGCCTCTGACCTGGGTGAGCTCTCTTCTGGGATGGAGGGGACTATGTCCTGCAAGCAAGGCTTGTCAGAGCAGTAGTCCTTCTCCACTCAGGAACAATCGGCTTGTGGAGCTCTGGAGAGGGCTACCACTGCATCTTGAAAGTCATCTGCCCCCTCGGATCCCCAATCTCATCAATGTCCCCTGTGCACTTCTGACCAAGATGTTCCACAGGGACAACGGGACCATAGGTACCAATCGGGTTACCCCTACCTCTTCTAATACTTTCCCAGAGTATCCCACTGAGGAGGTCCCTTGGAAGAGGCTTTGTATGAGGAAGCATTTGGACTCCACGGAGGACACTAACCTCAATCAGGGAGAAAGATCCCAGCAGTCACCTCCTGAGGATGTTTCCTTCAGGAAAATCCTAGAGATTTTAAAATTGAGGTGGCTGGCAGTCCAGTTATCCTTCACTCGAAGAAACTGGACTTGGTGGCCTTTGGTTCCCGATCTACTTCTTGGCGGACTCCACCCACCAATGACCTCATAGGTTTGGTCTCCTGGCAGGCGTGGGAGACACCAGATTCCATTGAACTTATTCCCTGGAGACCAGACAGAGTAATTACCACTCCAACGGACTATGCTTTTTGTCCAAAAGGGGTTGGCATCGATGCCATGGTTGTGGCGGTGACAACCAAAAAAAGGAGCTATCTGAGAAGAGTACCACTTTTCATCCTTCTAATAAGGATTCTAGGACGATGGATAGATGGGGAGAAGCAAGTCTTTTTTCAGCAACTTTCGTGTTATGATCACTGAACTAGCTTTCCCATTTCACCAGGTTGCAAAGGGATCTGATCAAGTTGCTATCAGAACCCTTGAAGGAGCAGTAGCTGAGAGAGCATGAGAAAAGGAGGCTTCCCAGTTAGTGACCCTACACTCTGTAGTTAAGTATTCCTTGAAGCTGTTGGCGCATGCAGCCGAAGGAATGGATAGAGTGGTGGGTTCTGGCATATATGTGAGGAGGTTATGGCTGGATGCACCTGTGCGATTTTGTGGATCCTTTTAGGTCTTAGTTTGTCATCTAACATCTACATTTATGGTAGGTAAAAAACTGTACTTTCTTTTCCTGATGGCATCACTGACTGCTCAGACAGCTTGGAGCCAAACTTCGAGTAAGGCTCCTTCAGCTCTGTTCCCAGTCATTTTTTTTTTTTGAAGGGGGCTCTTTTAGGTTGGGTAGCTTCCACCTTCGCCACCACTGTGCCAGAGGTGCCACTGCAGATGTTCATCGTGCATACAGCTGCAGTCATAACAGATGGGTTTTCCTGCCATCAGGCGGGTCTTCGGTCGGCCGAATTCCAAAGTCTAGGTCCGGCGTCGGATGTCGTTGCTTCTTCCCTGACGTCAGTGCGACAGGGGTATAAAAGAACCAGTCAATGCCATTTTCTCCAGTCTTTCTTGCCACGCGGTGCCAGAAGCAGAAGCAGTTCGCAAGTGCCGGTCGGCCAGCTCCTGAGATTACGAATATTTTTCAACCGAAGTCTTCTTGAAAGCTAAGTACCCCGTTGGGGAAACTTTTCTTGGCTCAGACCGATGTCAGACAAAGTTAATAATTGCATTTCATGTGGGAAGCAAATACCGCATAAGGATTTTCATTCCCTCTGCATTCCTTGCTTAGGCTCAGACCATGACGTCTCGGCCTGTCGTTTTTGTGCTACATTCAACAGACGCAATATTAAGCATCGGGCGGAGTTCGCCCAACACTTTTTTGGCAAAAAGTTTAATTACATTATGTCGTCAGATGCTCCGACTCCAGTTTTGAGTAAAAAACGCAAAGATAAGGACAGACATACGAGGTCTGCAACTTCTACCGACACCACGCTAAAGCTGACTACAGGTGCTCCGGTTCTCAGCGAGGCACCTACGCAGCCCCTGACTACCGATGACACTTCATTGGCGGTGTCTTCTGTGCCCGAGGTCGCAGGCTCTTCGGCCCACACCCCGACTACAGATACCAAAGCCACTTTTGGCGGGGAAACTCAGAGTTTAGATAGGCCTGCCGCCTCTCAAGGTGTCTTTAGGCCTTTTTCTTTTTCCATCAAGGCTTTCACTAAGTCTAAAGCAGCCATGCCTACTAAAAGACAAGCTCCACAGGGTCCCTCTCAAGGCCCCATGCCTAAAAAGCAGATGCTCAAAATGGCTGAGGATTTGATTACTCTTATCAGGGGTTCTCAACCCCCCACGGACAAAAGGCCCAGAGTGGAGGAAGAATCCCCTTCCTCGGACGAGGCCTCCATTATTTCAGAACATTTTGAAGACCAGGAACATTCATACTCCCCTTTTGAAGATTCTGATGCAGAGGAGTTCATTCCGTCTGTCTCCCCCCCTGAGGATACTCTTTTGGGCAAACCTTACATACCTTGAGGGAACACTTCCACTAGGAAGGCCAAGAGTACTCTGACTCCAAGAAAAGGCTTAGGGATTTCCTTTTGCTCCCTCAGCACAGGCGTCTGGCTATACCTCCTGTCTTAGACATACTAGATGATGTGTATTTGGAGGCCTGCCTCAATCCAGATTCTTTACCTCCAGCTCCAGTCAAGCCTGACGGGTATTACCGGGTTCCTGATTCACACCAATTCCTATACAAAAGCCATGCGGCTGACCCAGAAACTATTTCACAGGGTCCCAAGGGAATTGAGGCCTCCACTGCTAAAATTCCATTACCTTCAGAGAGATTCCAGAGCTTTAGAAAGGTGGGGGAAAAAGGTGTACACCTCGGCCACCTTAACCATGAAGGCATTAAACTGTCAGTTCCATATGTTAAAGTACGAACAGTTTCTGTTATCACAGTTGAAAAGCAAAATGTCACAACCTGAACAACCAGACTTGAAGGAGTTGCAGGATTTGTTACATAGTGCAGAGCAAGTGGGTAAACATACCTTGCAATGTGGTTTTGATGCTTTAGAGGCCTCATGTAGAGCTGCTGTTACAGGATCAGTCATACGTAGACATGCTTGGCTCAGAGCAAACCTTACCAGATCATGTCAAAACTAAATTACTAGATGCACCTCTTCAAAAAGATGTATTGTTTGGTGTTCAAGCTGAGGAGGTATTAAAGAAAATGGAGGAAAAGGCAAAATCAATTCAAACAGTGAAAGATTTCCTACAGGTACAACCTCCACGTTTCAGTAGAAATTGGCCTTCAAAAAATTGGTCCTTTCCACCCACGGACAGACCCCAAAGAGGTAGATACAGGCGCCCGAGGGGTAGAGGGCAATCTCAAGGATGATTTAGAGGCAGACAATGGCAAGCACTTACACAAAGAGGTGGTGAGGATAGTTCACAGCCATTCAGAATGCAGAACCAATGACTTTCCCCTTTGCATGCCAAGCAAGGCTCAAATGGCAGCACCTTTAGGCGGAAAACTGGCATAATTTTCGAAAAATTGGCATATTGTCACAAGACAAATGGATCCTGGACATTATAGACAGAGGCTACAGATTCCACTTTCACACCCTTCCAAAAATGAGAGGCATGCCAAACCTGCCACACAGTCAAAGTGCAGAGGCACAAAAACAAATTTCAGATCTCATGGACATGAAAGCTATTCAAGAGGTACCTGCACAAGAACAGGGTCAAGGTTTTTATTCCAGACTATTCCTGGTACCAAGGAAGGGCAAAGATTGGAGACCTATTTTGGACCTATCCATCCTAAACACATTTTTACTCGTGCCAAAATTCAAGATGCTCACATTACAGCAGCTTCTTCCCATGCTGGGCAAGGAGTCTTGGCTGGTAACATTGGACCTCAAGGAGGCATACCTGCATGTCCCAATCAGACAAGATTGCAGAAGATACTTCAGATTTCTTGCAGGTTCAACCCATTATCAATTCTCTGCATTGCCCTTTGGCTTATCTACTGCGCCCAGAGTGTTCACGAAATGCCTGGCATCAGTAATTGCCTACTGCAGACTTCAAGGGATGCAAGTATACCCATATTTGGACGACTGCCTGATCCAAGTGGACAGCAAGCACATACTTCTGAAACATCTGGCGTTTGTAATAATGTTGTTGAACTCTCTGGGATACACAGTCAACAAAAAGAAATCAAGGCTAATACCCTCTCAAACAATTTTCCTGGGTGCCAGCTTGAATACAAATACCCAGATGGCCTACCTCACGCCAGAGAAACAAGGGCAACTAAATCAATACTTCAGAAAACTGGTAACTTTCACCAGGCTGACTGCAAGGAAAATTCTGCAGGCTCTGGGATTCATGGCATCTTGCATCCTGCTAATCCCATGTGTAAAGCTGCATATGAGGAAACTTCAATGGTACCTAAAAAACTTATGGTCTCAACACAGCCACAGTTTGGAAACAATGATACCACTGATTCCATGTCTTCAAAAGAAATTTCTGTGGTGGGCTCAAGCATGCCAAAGAAACACAGGTCTCCCATTCTGCAAGCCTCAAGCAAATCAAGTAATCACAACAGACGCCTCGGACTACGCTTGGGGGGGGGGGGGGCGCACATGACAGATCAGTGCATTCAGGGCAAATGGTCCCAAAAAGAAAAGCACCTACACATCAATCAAAAGGAAATGCTAGCAGTAATAAATGCTATTATGGCTTTCAAAGATCTACTGCATCCAGGCCAGCTATTGATCAGTACAGACAACACCACAGTAATGTGGTACATAAACAGGGAGGACAACCCATTCATACCCCCTATGCAGGCTAGCCATGTCTCTTTGGAACATTGCTCTGGAAATACAAATCTAACTTCAAGCACAGTATCTGCCAGGCAAGGGAAACACGCTGGCAGACAACCTAAGCAGAAATATGACAGATCCACACGAATGGAAGTTGCATCCTCAAGATTTTACAAAAATAATTCAAGCATGGGGAAGGCCAGACCTAGATCTCTTTGCCTCTCACAGAAATCACTAATTGACAAAATTCTACTCTAGGACCTTTCATCCACAGGACTGGAAAGTGGACACACTCTTTTAGTTGGACAACAATGACAGGTTATGCTTTTCCACCTCTTCCTCTCCTGCCCAAAGTTCTATTGAAGACCAGAGCAGACAGACCAAAGATGATTCTCATTGCTCCAGACTGGCCAAGACAACACTGGTACCCACTCCTGAGGAGCCTGACTCATTCCCCACCATGGATCCTGCCTCTAATGCCTCTTCTACTGACTCAGCACAACTTCAAAACTCTTCACAGTCAGCTGAAAACACTCAATCTAGCTGCATGGAAGATTCCTTAAATTCACAACAGACCCTACGCTCCAAGGAGGTGCAGGATGTCATTTTGGAGGCCAGAAGGCCTTCTACTAGAAAAGCCTATTCTGCAAAATGGAAACGGTTTTGTGCCTGGAATCAGAAAAAGGGTCAGAATACTGAATTTACCTCAAATATTAGAGTACCTAGCTGAGATGCTAAGCAGTGGACTTGGATTCTCCTCCATCAAAATCCATGCCTCAGCCATTTCTGCAGAATACAACACTGATCCTTCTTTATTCTCTCACTCCCTCTTAAGACAGTTCCTCAGAGGGGCTAAGAATATAAAACCCCCCAGGAAACAACCAGTACCTGCTTGGGACCTCAATTTCATTCTAGAAAAACTGACCTTGCCTCCTTTTGAGTCAGCTGCTTCAACAGAACTGCAATATTTGTCCTGGAAAACAGCCTTCCTTCTGGCTGTCACCTCAGCTCGCAGGGTTTCGGAACTACAAGCCCTCATGGCTGTGCAGCCTTTCATCATTTTCCATCAGGACAGAGTCTCCTTACGAACCAATCCTTCCTTTATGCCAAAGGTAGTATCCAGGGTAGCCTTGAATCAGGCTATCCACTTTACCTACCTTTTACCCTAATCCTCAAAACAAAGGGGAGAGACTACTACATTCCTTGGACATTCACAGACAGCTATGTTATTATTTGGACAGAACAAAGCCTTTCAGAAAATCACAGCAACTCTGTCTTATGCTACAGGAGCTCAATGGAAGCCTATTTCCAAACAGACAGTCTCAAAATGGATAGCCCACTACATACGCTTTTGTTACTCTCTTCATGGTAAAACTGTACCTGCAGGCATCAGATTTCACTCCACAAGGGCCACAGCTACCTCTGCAGCTTTCCTCAGGGGGGTTCCTACCAAAGATATTTTGGAAGCAGCCACTAGGAGTTCTGTACATACTTTCTCCAAGCACGGTCACCTACCATTATACTCCAAATCTAGAGCAGGCTTTGCCACTGCAGTCTTGCAGGGCATCCTGGCTCCTCCTAGTTCCACCTAGTGCCTACCACCCCTTTTTTAGCTTTGGGATTCTACCCATCTGTTATGACTGCAGCTGTATGCACGATGAACATAGTACAGTTTTGTACCTACCATAAATGTAGATGTTCGAGTGCTAATACAGCTACAGTCCAGGATGTTCTTCATCTCACATTGCTGCAGTCCTTACTCTTGGGTAGTCCGCTGTCCTCGGTCAGCCCGAATATCAAAGTATAAGGCTGACGTCGGTCAAGGCGCATTAGACTGACATCAGGACGTCAGGGTACAAATGCGCATGACCGACGTCATATCCTCAGTCTTTTTTGCCGCATGGTCCGATGCAGAAGCAGCGTTGCAAGTGCCGTTCGGCGTTCTGAAATTTTTCGAATTTGGAGTTTCAGACAGAGTCAAAGTTGGCTAAGTACCCCGTTGGGGAATATTTTAGTTTTTTCTTGCCTCAGTGGTTTACCGGATGTCAGAAAAAGTGAATAACTGTATTTCTTGTGGGAAACAGATACCGCATAGAGATTATCATACTTTGTGTATTCCTTGTTTAGGGCCTGAGCACGACGTTGTTGGGTGTCGCTTTTGTGCTAGATTCAATAAGCGCACTATTAAGAGAAGGTTAGATTGTGCCAGGTTAGTCTTCGGGAAGCGGTGCAATTACAATATGCTGTCGGATGCTCCGTCCGCTTCTTCGAAGAAGCGCAAGGATAAAGCAGCTAAGCCCAGGCAAGACGAGTCGTCCGTACCGGACGCCAGTTCTTTAGAGGTGTCGGTGGAGCCGGTGGTTCCACCGGAGGTTTCTCTGGAGTCCCAGGGGGAGACCTTGTTATTGCAGGATGTGGCCTCTCAGGAGGCAGGTCAGGCTGAAGGGGCTTCTCAGGTTACTGTACTCCCCTCCCTTCCTAGGGTGGTTAGGCCTTCTCCTTCTGTTTCCAAGGCTTCTCCCAGAGGCAGGCCAGGTTTAACTTCAGTTGGTGTCACTCCTAGTTCTTCAGGATCTGTGCCCAAGAAGCATATGCTTAAAATGGCAGAAGATTTGATTACTTTGATTAGAGGTTCATTGCCCCCTCCTGATAAGAGGCCTAGGGTGGAACCTGAGTTGGGGAGTTTTGAGCAGGCTTCAGATGTTTCAGAGTCTTCGGTTGAAGACTTGCAGGAGTATTCTCCTTATTCTGATTCTGATGTGGATGATTCTACTCCTTCTGCTTCTCCTCCTGAGGATTTTTCTTTTTCAGAGACTCTTCATTCCATGAGGGAGCATTTTAAGTGGGAAGGTCAGGACTTCTCTGATTCCAGGAAAAGGCTTAGGGAATTTTTGTTTTTACCCCAGCATAGGCCTTTGGCTATACCTCCTGTTCTGGATGTTGTGGAGGATGTGTTTGCAGAGGCTTCTCTTAATCCTGATTCTTTGCCTCCTGCTCCTGTTAAACCGGATAGGTATTATAGGGTGCCTGAAGCTCATAAGTATCTTTTTAGAAGTCCTAGGGCGGACCCAGAAACTGTTAGTTAGGGGCCTAAGGGTGTTAAGGCTTCTGTTGTTAAAAATCCGGTTCCTCCAGATAAAGAGGCCAGGGCTTTGGATAGATGGGGAAAGAAAGTCTATACTTCTTCCACCCTAGCTATGAGGGCTCTGAATTGCCAGTTTCACATGTTGAAATACCAAAACTATCTACTTTCTCAGTTGAAGTCTAAGGTAGATGCTCTGGCGGAAGGTATTGAGTGTAAAGAGTTACAAGATTTGGTACATGTTTCTGAACAAGTGGGTAAGCATTCTTTGCAATGTGGTTTTGATGCTGTACAGGCCTCGTCTAGGGTGGCTGCCACTGGGTCAGTTCTTCGCAGGCACGCCTGGCTGAGGGATCAGAATTTATCTGACCATGTTAAGACAAGGATTTTAGATGCTCCTTTACAATCTGATGTGTTGTTTGGTTCACCTGTTGAGGCAGTCTTAAAGAAAATGGAAGACAAGGCTAAGTCTATGCAGACTGTTAAAGATTTTGCAGGTTCAGCCTCAAGTTTAGCAGAAATTGGCCTACCAAGGGGTGGACGTATCCTTCTTATGATTCCCAGTCTAGGGGTAGGTCTAGGCGTGGTAGGGGCAGAGCTCAAGGCTCTTTCAGGCCTAGAACAGGAGTTCACCTGCACAGTCTTCGGGTGAGGGCAGGGGTCAGTCCTTCGTAAACAGACCCAATGACCTACCTTTTCAGCTGCCAGAGCCTTCTCGTCTGGCAGCACCTTTGGGAGGAAGGTTGGCACTTTTCAAGGAAAATTGGAGTTTAATTACCCAAGACAGATGGGTATTGGATATCATACACCAAGGTTACAGGTTTTATTTCCATACCTTGCCTCCTTTCAAAGGCATGCCAGACGTTCCTCCTCAGCAAAGAATAGAGGCTCACAAACAGATTTCTCTGCTGCTCCAAATAGGGGCCATACAACCGGTCCCTCTGTCAGAAGTGGGCCTAGGATTTTATTCTCGCCTGTTCCTAGTACCAAAGAAGGGGAACACGTGGAGACCAATTTTGGATTTATCTATCCTCAACACTTATCTGGACATTCCCAAGTTCAAAATGTTGACGTTAAAACAGCTTTTACCTCTGCTGGGCAAAGATCACTGGATGGTGACTCTGGATCTCAAGGAGGCTTACCTTCATGTTCCTATCAGGCTAAGTTGCAGGAAGTATCTACGTTTTCGGGCTGGGACTTCTCATTATCAGTTCTCTGCATTGCCCTTTGGCTTATCTACTGCCCAGAGTGTTCACGAAGGTTCTGGCTCCAGTGATAGCTTTCTTCAGGCTAAGAGGAATACAGATCTATCCTTATTTGGACGATTGTCTGATTCTGGCTCAAGGAAAGGACGAACTTCTTCATCATCTACATTATGTGATAGCAGTGCTAAGATGCCTGGGGTATTCTGTGAACGAAATAAAGTCCAGTCTAGTACCCTCTCAGGACATGTGCTTTCTGGGTGTGAGACTGAATACAGCATCCCAGATGGCCTTTTTGACCCCGGACAAACAAAAGAATCTTTCCCTTTACTTTCATCAATTGTCTCATCAGTCCAGGCTGACTGCAAGGACAGTCCTTCAAGCCTTGGGGTTCATGGCATCTTGTATTGTGGTGCTTCCCAATGCCAAACTGCATATGAGGAAGCTACAATGGTATCTCAAAAATGTATGGACACAGCACTGCCAGGATCTGGACACTGTCATTCAGATAATACCTTGCATTCAAAAGGAGTTTTTGTGGTGGGCTCAGGAATGTCACCTAAACAAGGGACTCTCTGTGACCCGGCCAGAGGCGAGTCAGATTCTAACGACAGATGCCTCAGACAAAGCTTGGGGAGCTCATCTAAATGGAAAGTGGATACAAGACAAGTGGCCTGCCAGACTACAACATCTACATATCAACTTGAAGGAGATGTTAGCAGTCCAGTTTGCATTAATTGCTTTCAAGGATTTACTTCTTCCAGGGCAGGTGTTGATTCTAACAGACAACACAACTGTCATGTGGTACATCAACAAGCAAGGGGGAACACATTCTTATCCTCTATGCAGGCAAGCAATGATTTTGTGGGAGACTGCTCTCAGTTTACAGCTAAATCTTCAGGCAAGGTTTCTGCCGAGCACAGAACTCCTTAGCAGATGTGTTGAGCAGGCAATTATGGATCCCCACAGTGGAAATTGGATCCTCATGTATTTCAGAAATTGACAGTGTCATGGGGAACTCCAGACATAGATCTGTTCGCTTCTCCACTAAACCACCAGCTGCCAAAGTTTTGCACGAAAATGTTTCATCCCACAGCTTGGAAAGTGGATGCTCTTTCTTTCAATTGGAGCAATCTTCATGTGTATGCCTTTCCACCTCTGCCTCTCCTCCCAAAGGTACTTCTAAAGGTCAGACAGGACAAGCCAAAGATGATTTTAATAGCTCCAGATTGGCCTCGACAGCACTGGTACCCATTACTGAGAAGTCTGGTACGGTAGCCTCCATGGCCTTTGCCTTCGATTCCACACCTGTTGTCTCAGGAGAACAGTCATTTACTCAATGTCAAGCTGCACTCTCTTCACCTAACAGCCTGGCATATTCTGTTTTGAACCATAGAGGGTCTCAACTTCCACAGCAAGTTTTGAATGTTATTTTGGAAGCTAGAAGGCCTAGTACAAGGAAAGTGTACGCAGATAAATGGAAGAGATTTTTATTTTGGAGTGCAGCAAAGGATTTTGATGTCTCTGAGCCTAATTTAAGTGTGGCTCTTCAATATCTTACTGAGTTACTGGACAAAGGTTTGTCCTTCTCTTCTATTAAGGTTCATGCTGCAGCAATTTCGCTCACTATGACTGTGACCCACCATTGTTTTCTCATCCTTTGTTCAAGCAATTTCTTAGAGGGGCAAAGAATATAAGACCCCCACGTAGAGCTCCTACTCCTGCTTGGGATCTCAATTTTGTGTTGGAGAAACTTACTCTACAACCTTTTGAGCCTGCAGCTACTACAGAGTTGAAATATTTATCATGGAAGACTGCTTTTTTGTTGGCCATTACCTCTGCAAGAAGGGTTTCTGAATTGCAGGCCCTTATGGCGGTTGAGCCTTTTTTAATTTTCCATAAGGATAGGGTATCTTTACGTACTAATCCTTCCTTTATGCCTAAAGTGGTTTCCAGTGTGGCTTTAAACCAAACTATTCATTTGCCTACTTTTTATGCAAATCCCCAAAATAAAGGGGAAAAGATTTTGCACACTTTAGATGTACACAGGCAGTTGCGATATTATTTGAGCAGAACTAAAGGGTTCAGGCAGTCTCAGCAGTTATTTGTTTCTTTTGCTTTGAGTTCTCAGGGCAAGCCTGTATCAAAACAAACTATTTCTAAGTGGATTGGGTTTTGCATTGCTTTCTGTTATTCCCATCATGGCAAGGAGATTCCAGCTGGGATTAGGCCTCATTCCACTAGGGCTACTGCCACTTGACAGCTTTTAAGGGGTGGCAACTAAAGATATTTTGGAGGCAGCTACTTGGAGTTCAGTGCATACTTTCTCTAAGCATTATCACCTTCCACTTTACTCTAAATCTAGGGCTGGTTTTGCCACTGCTATTTTACAGGGCATTTTGGCAGCTCCTGCTTCTTTATAGTTTTGCCATCCGCCCTTACCTCTGCTTTGGGATTCTACCCAACTCCAAGCACTGCACCAATCTGCGATGAACAACATACTACAGTTTTGTACCTACCATAAATGTAGATGTTCAAGATCCACATTGCTGCAGTCCAATTACTCCCTCCTTCCCTCTGTAGTTAGAGGCGGTTGTGTGGGTTGGATTGTAAATATTGTGTATATTGTATATATTGTACATATTATTAGTGCAAGGGTGGTTGGTTGGTTGTTTGCTGTCTTTTGGTTTTGACCTTTCTTTTTAGGGTCTTCTGACATCTGGGGCAAGAAAAGACTGAGGATATGACGTCGGTCATGCGCATTTGTACCCTGACGTCCTGATGTCAGTCTAATGCGCCTTGACCGACGTCAGCCTTATACTTTGATATTCGGGCCGACCGAGGACAGCGGACTACCCAAGAGTAAGGACTGCAGCAATGTGGATCTTCGAACATCTACATTTATGGTAGGTACAAAACTGTACTTTTCCCTCCCTCCTTCCCCTCTTGGGACAGGCCTAATGACTAACACCTCCTCATACAACCTGATTGGGGTATTCTTTTATGGTGTATTTGCTTGCAACTACTGTTTTTTTGATTATATTGCATTGCATTTTTACATAAATTTATGTATTGCCTTCCTTCTGGGGGCACCTGACATCAGGGGCAAGAAAAACTGAAGAAAATGGCGTCGGCTGGTTCTTTTATACCCCTGTTGCACTGACGTGAGGGAAGAAGCGACGACATCCGACGCCGGACCTAGACTTTGGAATTCGGCCGACCGAGGACTCGCCTGACGGCAGGAAAACCCATCTGTTATGACTGCAGCTGTATTAGCACTCTAACATCTACATTTATGGTAGGTACAAAACTGTACTTTTTTCCTTTCCTCACCACAGGTCAAAGTCTCTCCATCTTGGCTACAACTGTGGCAGGGTCCTATGTTAATCAAACGAACCAAGCCCCCATCAATGACTTCATCCACTCAGTTATAGCAGTCAGTGGGCAGTATTAAAGCTGCTGATCTGGAACAGCTGATGTCTTTCTTGCAAGCTCAGATGCAATTGGGTCTTTTTTCCTTAGTGTCTGGGATCCCTCCCCAGAACTTTAGCTTAGTCACCATGGATGTTCGTGTTTCCCTGTTGCAGTCATTACTCTTGGGTTATCCGGCTGGCAGGCTACCCTCGGTCGGCCAGAATTCCAAAGTCTAGGTCCGGCATCGGTTGCTGTCACCTCTTCCCTGATGGCAGTGTGCCAGGGGAATAAAAGATGCAGCCGACGCCATTTTCTTCAGTCTTTCTTGCCGCGCGGTGCCCGAAGCAAAAGCAGTTCGCAAGTGCCGGTTGACCGACTCCCGAGATTTTCAAATCCGAATTTCAAAACCAAAGTCTTCATTAAAGCGAAGTACCCTGTTGGGGAAACTTTTTTCTTGCTCCAGACAAATGTCAGAAAAAGTTAATTGTATTTCTTATGGGAAGCAAATACCTCATAAGGATTTTCACTCTTACTTGTATTCCTTGCCTAGGCCCTGAACACAACGTTGCTAGCTGTCTGTTTTGTGCTAGATTTAACCAATGCACTATTTAGCGTTTTTTTCGATTTTGCTTTTCATTACTTTGGCTGAAGCTTTAATTATATAATGCCGTTGGACCAGCTGACAACCAGAGTTTACAAAAAACGCAAGGACAAGGAAAAGGATAGGCATCCGAGGTCCAAAACCAATGAAGCCTCTGCTAGGCCAGTCGCCGGTTTTCAGTGAGGCACTTTTGCATCACCTGGCATGCGCTACCTCAGAGCCACAGGCCGCTTCCGACTCCCACGTGGAGCCGACTGGGCCTCTGGATACTCAAGGTATTGGACACTCGGAATCATTCCCTCAGATGGGTCTGGAGCCGCAGAGCAGGCATCTGCTTCTGAGGGTGTCTTCAGACCTACAGAACTATATATTAAGCAATCTTCAGCTTCAAAGACTAAAGCAGCTCTAAAGACAAAGAAACAAGTACAGCATTCTCCATCTCAGACTTCCATGCCTAAAAAACAGATGCTCAAAATGGCCGAAGACCTAATTAGTTGGATCAGGGTATCCCATCCCCCTCCTAAGAGGCCTATGCAAGAGACAGAGTATGATTCTTCTGATCAGGTTTCTATTTCCTCTGATTCCTCTTCTGAACAGGATTACTCCATGCTTCCCTATGAGGATTCTGATGCTAAAGAATCCATTCCTTCAGCCTCTCCTCCTGAGGGTTATTCTTTTGGGGAAACCCTGCATACCATGAGGGAGCATTTCCACTGGGAGAACCAAGATTATTCTGAGTCTAAGAAAAGGCTCAGAGACTTTCTGCTTCTTCCCCAGCACAGACCCCTTGCTATTCCACCTGTCCTGGGTATTGTAGATGTATTTTCAGAGTCTAGCCTGTCCCCTGACTCTCTACCCCCTGCACCTGCTAAGCCCGACCGGTACTACAGGGTCCCGGATTCTCATAAATTCCTATATAAAAACCCCACTGCTGACCCAGAAATTATATCTCAGGGTCCCAAAGGGGTTAAAGCTTCCACTGCAAAAAACCCTGTCCCCTCTGGTAGGGATTCTAGGGCTCTAGACAGATGGGGGGGGGGAAAGTCTACACTTCTGCTTCCCTGGCTGTAAGGGCTTTAAATTGTCAGTTTCATATGCTTAAATATCAGCAATATTTAATGTCACTGCTTAAACAGAAATTGTTGACAAATACTGAAGGTTCAGAGAACAAGGAATTGCAGTATTTATTGCATGCAGCTGAACAAGTGGGAAAGCATACTTTGCAATGTGGTTATGATTCACTGGAGGCCTCTTGCAGGGCCTCTGTTACAGGCTCTTTTATTAAAAGGCATGCTTGGTTAAAGGAACAGAATCTGCCTGATCATGTTAAAGCAAAATTATTACATGCACCATTACAGCATGATACTTTGGTACTAAAGCAGAAGAGGTGTTGAAAAAAATGGAGGATAAAGCAAAATCCATGCAGACAGTCAATGATTTCTTACAGGTGCAGCCACCCAGGTTTAGCAGGAACTGACCTTCTAAAAATTGGTCCTTTCCAGTATCAGACTGCAGAGAGGCAGATCTCAGCCCTAAGGCTTATACAGGCCTAAACAATGGGGTGCTCCTACCTCCAAAAGCGGAGAAGACAAATCACAACCTTACAGGAAACGGTCCCAATGACTTTCCTCTACCAGATCCAAGCACTTTTCTTTTGGCAGCCCCCTTAGGGGGAAAACTAGCACTTTTTTCAACAAATTGGCAAATGGTTACCCAAGACAAATGGGTCCTGAACATAGTGTCCCAAGGCTACAGGTTCCATTTTCACACCCTACCAAGGACAAAAGGTGTGCAAGACCTGCCACACAATGGCCAGAGGCACAAAAACAAATTACAGCCCTCATGGACATGAAGGCCATTCAGCAAGTACCACAACAAGAGCAGGGGCAAGGATTTTACTCCAGACTTTTTCTAGTACCCAGAAAGGATAAAACCTGGAGTCCAGTACTGGACCTGTCAGTTTTAAATACGTTTCTGGAAGTTCCAAAATTCAAGATGTTGACTCTACAGCAGCTACTGCCCATGCTGGGCAAGAAGGCTTGGCTCGTAACTTTGGACCTAAAAGAGGCATACCTGCATGTCCCAGTCGGACAATCTTGCAGAAGATACCTCGGATTCATAGCTGGCTCAATGCATTTCCAATTCTCTGCACTTCCCTTTGGCTTATCTACTGCGCCCAGGGTCTTCACAAAATGCCTGGCACCAGTAATTGCGTTTTGCAGACAAAAAGGAATTCAGATATATCCCTACTTGGATGACTGCCTAATTCAAGCAGAGAAGAAAGACATTCTTCTGAAGCATCTGGCATTTGTAAAAAGATTACTAATTGGCCTAGGGTACACAGTAAACGAAATTGAAACTGGTGCCCTCTCGAGATAATATTCCTGGGTGCAAGCTTAAATACAACTGCCCTGATGGCTAATCTCACGCCAGACAAAAGCATCTGACTACTTACTTCAAGAAACCCACTTATCTGCGAGGAAAATCCTGCAGGCCTTGCGTTTCATGGCATCTTGCATTCTACTAATTCCATATGCCAGACTGCATATGAGGAAACTACAATGGTACCTAAAGTGTTTGGACTCAGCATTGCCACAGCCTGGAGACAGTAATTGCACTCATTCCCTGCCTGCAGCAGGAGTTTCAATGGTTGGCAGAAGCCTGTCACCACAACAAGGGTCTACCATTCAGTTTACCCACAGCCAGACACTGACAACGGATGCATCAGATTATGCCTGGGGGGGCCCATATGGCAGGAAAATGTATTCAGGGCACATGGCCTGCAAACCAGATGCATCTTCACATCAATCAAAAAGAGATGCTAGCTGTTCAAAATGCCCTGACAGCTTTCGAGGACCTGCTTCATCCAGGACAGTTACTGATAGACAGACAACACTGCGGTCATGTGGTACATAAACAAGCAGGGAGGTACACATTCCTACCCCCTCTGCAGACAAGCAATGACATTATGGGACACAGCATTGGCTTTTCAAGTTCAACTGCATGCACAATTCCTGCCAGGAAAAACATACTCTGGCAGACGAACTAAGCAGAAACCTCATGGATCCCCACGAATGGAAACTGGATCCACAAGTCTTCAGCATGATAAGAAAATGGGGATGCCCAGACATAGATCTATTTGCCTCCCCTCACAACTGCCAATTGCAGAGATTTTGCACAAGGATTTATCACAAGCAAGCATGGAAAGTGGACGCCCTATGATTCAGCTGGAAAAATCTAACGTTATATGCTTTCCCCCCACTGCCTCTCCTTCCCAGAGTACTCCTAAAGGTCAGACAAGAGAAGCCGAAAATGATACTGATTGCACCAGACTGGCCACGCCAGCACTGGTACCCAATCCTAAAGAGCTTGTCTCAAGGTCCAGCATGGATATTGCCTCAAACTTCTCACTTGCTGACTCAACAAAACAATCCGATCCTGCGCAGCCAACTCAGGGCCTTAAATCTGGCAGCATGGCGGATAATGTAGCCATTCAGAACACTCTTCTTTCAGAAGCAGTTATGGATGTTATCTTGGAGGCCAGGTGGCCCAGTACCAGAAAATCTTATGCAGAAAAATGGAAGAGATTCTGTGCTTGGAACCAGGAACAAGGCATTGACACGTGTGTACTAAATATCCCTCAGATTTTACAATACCTAACTGAGATGCTGAGCAAAGGCTTTTCCTTCTCATCAATTAAGATTCATGCCTCTGCCATTTCAGCCCATTACAATACGGAACCACCTATCTTCTCTCATCCTTTAAGGCAGTACCTCAGAGGGGCCAAAAACATTAGGCCTCCAAGGAGAGCACCAATTCCGGCCTGGGACCTCAATTATGTTTTGGAAAAACTCACACTGCCTCCTTTTGAGCCAGTATTAACATCAGATATGAAATTCTTATCCTGGAAAACGGCTCTGCTCTTAGCAATAACCTCTGCAAGGCGAGTCTCGGAGTTACAAGCACTCATGGCTGTGGAACCTTTCATCATTTTTCATTCAGACAGGGTTTCTATGAGGACAAACCCCACATTTATGCCTAAGGTGGTGTCCAGTGTGGTCGTTAGCCAAACCATTCACTTGCCAACCTTTTATCCTAATCCACAGAACAAGGGTGAGAAAATTCTGCATTCTTTGGACATACACAGGCAGTTACGCTTCTACTTGGACAGAACTAAAGCTTTCAGAAAGACTGAGCAACTTTGTGTCATATGCTGCAGGATCATAAGGAAAGGCCATCTCAAAACAGACTATTTCTTAATGGATAGACCATTGCATCCGTTTCTGCTATTTTCAACATGGCAAATCAGTGCCTAAGGGCATTAGGCCTCATTCCACCAGAGCAGCAGCCACTTCAGCAGCCTTCCTCAGAGGAGTACCAACCAAAGATATCTTAGAGGCTGCAACTTGGAGTTCAGTGCACACCTTCACAAAGCACTACCACTTACCTCTTTACACTAAGTCCAGAGCAGGCTTTGCCAATGCACTTCTGCAGGGCCTCATAGCCTCTCCTAATCATTTTTAGCCCAGCCACCCTTACTCAGGTTTGGGATTCAACCCAAGAGTAATGACTGCAACAGTGAAACATGAACATAGTACAGTTGTGTACCTACCATAAATGTAGATGTTAGAGTGTATTCACTGTTGCAGTTCAGGTTACCCACCCACCATCCCCCTTTTTCTTTGCTGGGACTTATTGTACTTTTCTATCCTATACAACCTATTTGGTGTATTTGCTTGTAGATGAAGGAAATGTTACTTTTGTGCATGCATTTTTATTGGCATATTTTTCAGCCTACCAATTTGGGGGCACCTGCCATCTGGGGCAAGAAAAACTGAAGAAAATGTTCTCGGCTGCATCTTTTGTACTGCTTCCGCACTGACGTCAGGGAAGAGGCGACAGCAGCCGACGCCGGACCTAGACTTTGGAATTTTGGCCAACCGAGGGTAACCTGCCAGCAGGATAACCCAAGAGTAATGACTGCAACAGTGAATAACACTCTAACATCTACATTTATGGTAGGTACACAACTGTACTTTTCCTCGCTCGGGTTGTTTGCATCAGATATCTTTGGATGTTCTTCGTGTTTCACCGTTGCAGCCATTACATTTGGGTTATTTGCTTGCAGGTTGCCTTCAGCTGGCCTGATTATCAAAGTCTTGGGTCCTGTGTCGGTTGCTGTCTCTTCCATGAAGTCAGGTAGTCAGAGGTATAAAGCATGCAGCCGACGCCATTACATCAGTCTTCCTTGCCGTGCGGTGCCCGAAGCAGAAGCAGTTCGCAAGTGCCAGTTGGCCGACTCCTGAAATTTTCGTTTTCGAGTTTCAGAACCAAAGTCTTCAAAAAAAAAAGCTAAGTACCCCATTGGGGATCCTTTTTCTTGCTCTAAACCGATGTCTGTAAAAGGTAACAATTGTATTACTTGTGGAAAGCAAATACCGCATGAAGATTTTCATTCGTACAGCATTCCTTGCTTAGGTCCAGACCACGACGTCCCTCGCTGTTGGTTTTGTGCCTTATTCAGTCCTCGAAGGTTAATTTTTGCATCAAACTATTTTGGTACCCTAATTATCTAGAAATGGTTTTGGTAAGCCAGCCAACTACCGACATTCTGAAAAAACATAGACAGACCGCATAGGTCCAAAGCTGCCGACGACGCTTCCGTTAAGCTAGTCGCCAGCTCGCCGGTACTCAGTGATGTGCTTTCGAAGCCCCTGATACATGCTACTTCAGATTCGCAGGCCTCTACTGAGACTCATTAGGAGTCCTGTATGCTGCGAGATGCTTCTTCAACCATGGAACCTGCGGATGTCTAGCTTGGACGGATCCTGAGTCGCTGTGCATGCACTGGCTTCTGAGGGTGTATTCAGGCCTACTGACTTGCATATCAATCCAATGCCGCCATCTTAAAGGCCTAAAACTCATTCCACGCCTAGATAACCGATGTCCAAACCGCATGGTCAGACCCATATGCCTAAAAAACAAATAAGAATGGCTGAAGACCTTATTACTCTAATTAGAGGAAGCCAGCCGTCTCCCTCTGCAATCTAGAACTGATTTTCCTTCTGATCAGGATTCTGAAATTTGTTTCTTCTGATGACCAGGATTTGCCCTTATCTACCTATGAGGATTCTGATGCAGAGGACTCCATACCGTCTGCTTCCCTTCCAGAAGATTTTATTTTTGGTGAAACTTTGCACACTCTTAGGGAGCATTTCCACTAGGGAAGCCAGGATTACTCTCGACTCCAAAAAGAGGCTTAAGGAATTCTTACTTCTACCTCAACAAAGGCCTTTAGCTATCCCTCCTGTACTGTACATTGTAGGTGATGCCTTCTTGGAATCTAGTCTGGCCCCAGACACTTCACCTCTGGCTCCCAGGAAACCTGACAGGTATTAGAGTACCTGATTCTCACAAGTTCCTCTTTAAAAATCCATTGTGGACCCAGAGACCATTTCACAGGGACCCAGATGCATTAAGGCTACTACTGCCAAAAACCCTACTCCCCTCTAAGAGATTCCAGGGCCCTGGACAGATGGGGGGTAAGAAGGTATACACTTCTGCTTCTTTGGCCATTAGGGCCTTAAACTGCCAGTTTCATATGTTAAAGTATCAGCAGCATATTATTGGATTACTTAAACAGAAAATGATCTTGATTCCCGACGGTGCTGAAAATAAAGTATTGCAGGATTTAATGCATTCCACTGAACAAGTTGGTAAACATAGTTTGCAATGTGGTTTTGACTCCTTAGAGGCATCTTGCAGGGCTGCTGTCACTGGGTCTGTTCTTAGAAGGCATGCTTGGCTTAAGGAGCAAACATTGCCAGATCATGTTAAAGCTAAATTACTGGATGCTCCCTTAAACCAAGGCTGCCTGTTTGGCAACAAAGCAGAAGTAGTACCTAAAAAGATGGAGGAAAAAGCTAAATCTATGCAAACTGTTAAAGATTTCCTGCAAGTACAGCCTCCCAGATTTAGTAGGCATTGGCCTTCTAAGAATTAGTCCTTTCCTATCTCTTCCAGCATTCAGTCCAAACCCAGCTCAGCAGACCACCTAGGCTACAGTCTCAAGGTACTCACAGGCCTAAGCAGTGGGGGGTGGGGGGGGGGCTCCCACTTCCAAAGCTGGAAGTAGTAAGACAACTCCCTATGGTAAACTGTCACAATGACTTGACCTTAAACCTTCCATGCCCTGCTCAACTGACTGCTCATTTAGGGGGAAAGATCACCCTGCGTGCACAAAAACTGGGAACTCATTACCCAAGACAAATGGGTTTTAAATATAGTTTCCCAAAGATACAGATTCCACTTCCACACCTTACCAACCCCAAACGGTTGGCCAGACCTACCACCAAATCAGTGGGCAGGCTCAATAGCAGGTTCTCTTCTAAGTGTCAGGGCTATTCAACCTGTCCCAGCAGAGGAATTGGGACAAGGTTTTTACTCAAGACTTTTTCTGGTACCCAGAAAAGACCACTCCTGGCTTCCTATCCTGAACCTGTCTATTCTAAACACCTTTTTGGTAATCCCAAAATTCAAAATGCTGACTCTTAATCAGCTGCTTCCCATGCTAGGCAAAAATGTCTGGTTGGCAACATTGCTCTTAAAGGAAGCTTACCTGAACATCCCAATAAGGGAATCTTGCTGAAAGTACCTACGCTTCAGAGCAGGCTACATGCACTATCAGTTCTCTGCACTGCCCTTTGGTTTGTCTACTGCGCCCAGGGTATTCACAAAGTGCCTAGCTCCAGTCATTGCATTCTGCAGGCAAAGAAATATTCAAATTTACCCATACCTGGACAATTGTCTAATTCAGGCAGAAAGCCAGGACATACTATTAAATTATCTGGCATTTGTAAAGAAACTGCTAACCTCACTGGGGTACACCATAAACGAAAAGAAATCCCACCTAGTACCCTGCCAACAAATTGTATTCCTGGGAGCAAGCTTGAACACAACTTCCCAAATGGCCTACCTCACGCCAGAGAAACAAGTTTGACCGCCTACTTCAAACTACTGGCCACAAAGACCCAGCCATCTGCAAGAAAAATACTGCAATCACTGGGGTTCATGGCCTCTTGCATCCTACTAATCCCATATGCAAGAATGCATATGAGGAAACTACAATAGTATCTAAAGCCTATGGTGTCAGCATTCTCAGGACCTGGATTCAATGATTCTTATCATACCTTGTATAAAGGCAGAGTTCCTTTGGTGGACAGAGGCCTGCTACCAGAACAAGGGACTGCCATTCACTCTACCCTCTGCCGCCCAAACCATAACAGACGCATCAGACTATGCATGGGTGGCTCACTTGGCAGGGCAGTGCATCATGGCAAATGGAACCAGAGTCAAATGCACCTGCATATCAATCAAAAAGAAATGTTAGCTGTACAGAATTCTCTGACAGCCTTCAAGGACCACATTCTTCCAGGACAACTGTTGGTAAGGACAGACAACGCCACTGTTATGTGGTACATAAACAACTGCAGACTACCCGTGGCTCTGTGGAACACAGCCTTGAGCTACCAAGTCCACCTGCAAGCTCAATTCCTGCCAGGCAAGCTAAATTCACTGGCAGACGACCTAATCAGAAATCTCATGGACCCACACGAGTGGAAACTGGAAGCAAAGTTGTTTGAGAAACAAATGGGGGAGCCCAGAGACAGACCGGTTTGCCTCCCCTCAGAGCTACCAGTAGGACAAGTTCTGCACAAGGACTCCCCACAGACAAGCTTGGATAGTGGATGCCCTGTTTTTCACCTGGGAAAGCCTCTCAGTTTATGGCTTTCCCCCTCTGGCTCTCCTCTCGAAAGTTCTACTAAAGATCAAACAGGACAAACCAAGGACAATACTCATTGCACCAGACTGGCCATGCCAACACTGGTACCCCCTCTTGCACAGTATGTTACTGGAACCATGTCTTCTGCCTCAGACCCCTTCCCTGCTGTCCCAGCAGGAGGGCCAGATTCTGCACCCCCAGCTTCAAACCCTAAACCTTGCAGCCTGGCTAATTACCTGAGCTCTCCAATACCGTCACTCAGTAAGCAAGTGCTGGATGTCATTCTGGAGGTAAGGAGACCTAGTACTAGAAAATCCTATGCTGAAAAGTGGAAAAGATGCTGTTCCTGGAGCCATATTCAGGGGATGGGCACAATAGTGTTCAGCTTACCGCATATTCTTCAATACTTAACAGAGATGCTTCCCAAGGGCCTTTCCTTCTCTTATTAAAATTCGTGCCTCAGCCATTTCTGCACATTATGATACTCAGCCACCCCTCTTCTCTTACTTCCTGCTGAAACAATTCCTCAGAGCAGCCAAAAATTTAAGACAACCCAGGAGAGCCCCTACTCCAGCCTGGGACCTTAACTTTGTATTGGAAAAGCTCATTGTACCTCCTTTTGAGCCAGCTGCAACTGCAGAGTTGAAATTCCTTTCCTGGAAAACAGCCTTCCTCCTAGCCATCACTTCAGCAAGAAGAGTGTCTGAATTACAGGCCCTCATGGCATTGGGAGCCCTTCATCATCTTCCATGCGGATAAGGTGTCGCTCTGGACCAATCCTTCCTTTAAGCCCAAGGTGGTATCCAGTGTGGCTCTTAATCAGTCCATTCATTTGCCAACCTTTTCTAATCCACAGAACAAAGGAGAACGAATATTGCACTCTCTGGACGTGCACAGATAACTTCGATTTTATTTGGACAGCACTAAACCTCTCAGGAAAACTGAACAGCTGTTAGTTGCCTTTGCTGCAGGGGCATACGGGAAGGCCGTTTCAAAGCAAACCATTTCTAAGTGGATAGGCCATTGCATTCATTTCTGCTATAAGCACCATGGAAAACCTACCCCACAGGGGATAAGATCACATTCCACCAGGGCTGCATCTACTTCAACAGCCTTTCTCAGAAGTGTTCCTGCCAGGGATATCCTAGAAGTTACTACCTTGAGTTCTGTTCATTCCTTCACCAAGCATTACCACTTGCCTATTTTTTCTAAATCCAGAGCTGGTTTTGCCACTGCAATCTTGCAGGGCCTAATAGCTGGCCCTAATGCTCTCTAATTGCCTCCTCCCTTCCTTAGCTTTGGGAATTTACCCAAATTTTATGACTGCAACAGTGAAACATGAAGAACATAGTACAGTTGTGTACAGTTATCATCAATGCAGATGTTCAAGTGTATTCACTGTTGCAGTCCTTGTTACCCTCCCTCCAGCCCCCTGACATCTATTTGCTATACCTCTCTTTTTGTTTACTGTACTTTCTGGTGTATTTGCTTTTTGTTGGAGGTATAACCTTGTATATAATTGCTTCCCATTATGCAGGCACCTGACATCTGGGGTAAGAAAAACTGATGTAATAGCATCGGCTGCTTGCTTTATACCCCTGACTACCTGACATCAATGAAGAAGACAGCAACCTACGCCGGACCCAAGACTTTGATAATCAGGCCGGCTAAGGGCTACCTGCAAGCAGATAACCCAAATGGTAATGACTGCAACAGTGAATGTGAATACACTCCAACATCTACATTTATGGTACATGTACACAACTGTACTTTATTCCACTTTCAGCAATGGCCAGCGATCCATCCTTTCCTGATGAAGTGAGTAATTTCATGTTTTCCTCACAAAAACAGAGGTAAATGGAAAAAGCCTTGCGGGCTTTGGGTAGGGCATAGACCCTATGGCATTCTGTCCCAGGTTCTTGCCACGTATATTTCAAGAACGTACTGGCTGCTCTGATAGTTTAGCAGTAGTTTAATCATTTCATTCCATAATTTCATCATCCTTGCTTATTGCACCAGCAGGACCTTTTAAAAAGGAGTGTTCCACTTCAGGATTCCCTTGACTAGACCCATCCCTCCATTTGACATATATTTTATTCGAGAGGAACTTTTCATTCAGTTACCCTTACAGGTAACCAAGATTGTATGCCTAAAGTAGCAAAACTAACTTAAACCAGTCCATCAATCTGCCCGTCCACTTCCAGGTATTCAATTACAGGGAAATACCGATTTTATATTTAGCTGTTCGTAGACTACTCTTTATGTTGTACTAATGACTTTAGAGATGATTAATGATTAACAATTTCCTTCTCTTCAATCAAGAATGATCAAAAGATGTCTAAAGCTAATGTAGCTATGTGGTTATGTGATTGAGTTGTGTATTGCTACCCTTCAGAGAAGGGAACCCTGAACTCTAGGCTGAGGGTACACTGTATCAGACCTCAGGCTATTCCATCTACCTTTTTTTCAGCATGTACTCTCTTGCAGCAGCAGCTACATGGTTAACCATGCAAACATTTGATAAACATTGCAGTCTGTGCACTATTTCTAGGGCTTGAGTTGTCTTGTCACGTCATAAGATGGACTTGATGGGGTAATGCCACTGAAGGTTAGCTAAGGGTTCTCTCATTGTTCAGTGTCTGGCTAGACAAGGCAAATCTGTTCTGGTATGTACATGCCTTGCATTTTATAGCTTTTTAACTTGAGGAATGTTTTTAATAACATTATCCAGTTTCAGACTGTAATTTTCCTACCAATGAATGTGTCTCTACTTAAACCATGCAAGTCAACTTGAATTTAATAGTAGAGAAAAAATGAAAAAGACCCGCATCAGTTTGACAAGATTTACAATATGACTGGTAAACCTTTAACAGTTGCATGCATTTTAATTCAACAGTTCAGTGGCCATCCTAACAATATAATTAATTAATTAATATGACTGTTTACCTGCAGTTTGACTGAAATTTCTGAATATATTTATTCAACCTTCATATGAGGATTTTAAAATGTCTTCAGATTGTATGTGTAGCCGGTGAATGTAAGGCTATGGTCCAGTTCCTTTCCATGCATGCACCTTATTTGCAGCATAAACTGTATTGAATTAAAATGAGAAAGTATTAAATATTGTGCTTCCAGTGAACACTCCCTTCCATCCTTGTTACAGTACTTGACGCTTTATGTATTAGTTGGTTGACGATAGTACCAATTATATTCGTATATATTACCATGAATTACTTTTAGTAAATTGTCCCAATGTCCCAAGTTGTGCCCATAAAACATACAGAAGTCTAAAGTACATTTCTCAGTTCCTGCATATCTTTCAGTCTTAAGTCTTCACTTCATAAATTGTCATAGGGCCTTGAACTACATGTACAGAAACACCCACCTCGTTATTTTTGTCATTCATGTATAAGCAGTATAGGTCTCTGTTTAGTTTTCACTGGAAACCTTTGTAATTCAAATCTAGTATCTCTTTTCATTAAGACATGGCCCCTCCTTCCTTATTTTTTAATGAACTACACTTTATATTTGTGAGTTCTAAACAGTTTTCAAAGGAATTTAAAGCATGCACTCTAACAATTAACATTACTGCATAGTTGTATTTAAAGTTTCTGTATGTAACCTAATGTGTAATTATGTAATAAAGTTTTACAGTGTCTCCCAAGACCTAAACTGTACTATTCATGCAAAGTAATTACACTTGATAATACTCAACATAAGATTTCTTTCCTTGTGTGCATTTTCTGTTTTATCTCCATTGTCAGGTTTGATCACCTTTTAAGGACAGATGTCTTTACTCACTGTACCAGTTGAAAAAATGTTTACAACTCTGCCTGTGTTGCGTTTAAAGACAGTATACAACTTGTGGAAAGTTCTTTATTTCAGTTATTAATCTTGCTCAGTTTAACAGTAAATCACCACCACCATCGATTGGCGTTAACTGTATATTTTGCTCATTTGTTTTTTAAATTAAATGAAAAAAAATGTGCAGTACTAGTTTATACATTGTGTTAAAGGCAGTAATGGCCTGTTTAAAGTCAGTCTGCAATTTCCCCATACTTTACTGTGACAGTCATCCATACTGAAAACATTACCTTCTTCATAGGTATGAACGTGTAAAACATAAATTGGCGAGATTCCTGCAGTAACACTCCTTTTCATTGTCGGTGGCACAAAATATTTTTCCCCTATGTTTATCCCCCATATTTCACTGTATATAAGCAGCAGTGTGCTTGTTCAGTTTTTAATTAAACGGATAAATGAGTTCTCATGCACTATTGCCAGTAAGCCACTGAGCATGTGTTCAGTTTTTGTTTTCCTTAAGGATCAGTCTGTTCTTTCCTATCATCCTCTTCTTCCACAAAGCTTGAGAGATATACCACTTCAGAAAATCTAAAGTGGTTCCATTTCTTCTATAGTGTTGATCCATACAGTTCTTTTACTTGGCCATTGACAGCTTTGCATTCCTGTCCCATCAGGAAAAAAGTTTCAGAACTGTAGTCTGCCTATACTTTTTCATTCGTATTGTTCATAGTTTGATTTTCTTTGTAAATGGTGATCTCTGCTGCAGTGTGACTTCATAGTAATCATGGTTGTTAGAGTGGTCATTCTTCCATGGTTCACTGCGTTCCTGGTTCCCACAGTTACAAAAAAACAAAAAACAAAATGTTCATTATTAGTTGTAGTAGTATATAGCTGTATGGGAAATATCCTGCCAAGCCTTGGACGTTGGGCCAGTATATGAAAGGTTTTGGTTTTCTTCCATGTGTACCATATCCTTGGAAGCTCGAGGGTCTCCTTCTGTTGTAAAAGGTAGATGTACTAGTGCCAAAATTCTGAACTGTCTTCAATGTTGTCTGTTATCTTGTTCATACTTTTGTTCAGAAAACGGTACTTTTCCATCCATTTTTATAAAATTAGCATAGAACTCGTGTCTAGGAGAAAAAAGAAGCGTCTTTATGGAGAAGATTTTTTTGTAAAGATTCTCACAGTTTACTTGTTTTGTCTAGGGGAGTCGCATGCCATTTGCGGTTGTATCTGTTTGCCCTTTACTCCCGAGGCCATAAGAATTTTTTAGTAGCCTAAACATGTTCCTTGAAACCAGTACCTTGGCTGTCCCTCTTCTGACTCTTATGAAAAAGTAAATAGTGACATGGATTACTGAAGCAGCTTCACTTTTGGGCTGTCTTCTCCCTTGCTTCCAAACAACTGTGCTGTGGCCTTACTGGCACCATCAGACTGTCTGTCATGCTCCTAGCCCTTTTTGTGGTGCTTCTAGGGACACCACTAAGGCTTGGGAGCATAGTGCATCCTCCAGGGCTAGACGTTCACTTACTAACAAGGGATAACCCCCACTTAATCTTGGAAGGACCAGATGGTGTCTTGGAAGGACCAGATGGTATCCCTCAAGTGCTGGTGAGGGAAGAAATGTAGAGTTCGAGTATGGAAGTTCCATACATCTTGTTGAACTAAGAGTGCAACATTGGCTGCACCCAGAAAGAAAATTAAAAAGAAGAAA
This sequence comes from Protopterus annectens, assembly GCF_019279795.1. Classification (NCBI taxonomy): domain Eukaryota; kingdom Metazoa; phylum Chordata; order Ceratodontiformes; family Protopteridae; genus Protopterus; species Protopterus annectens. The sequence continues at coordinate 631,091,855 of NC_056733.1, forward strand.
AAATTCTGTTTCTCCTCCTCTTTCAACCCATCTGCCACAGAAGCAAAGGAAGCATGATGCAGTTGTGCTAAAGGGCATTCCAAAACCTTTCAGTCTTTGCAGTCTGCTTCTCCAACTCCTCTTTTTTAAAAAGGAAGAGGTCTTCCATTTGTGACAGTGACTCCCAATCAAATGTCAATGTAAAGACTGGACTTTGTTCATGCTTCATTTTTGAGTCCAAGGAAAATGTCATCAATTTCTTCTGCAGTGGAAATGTCTTTTTTCAGACACCATATGTAGGTTGAAGGCACTCTTTCTATGGGGAAGAGAGAAATCGCAGGTAGATGCAGCCAAACCTCTGGCCATTCCCTTGTGATTAGTGTTGTGGAGGATGCTTTCAGTGCCATCTGTGCTTCTTCAGACAGCATACCTTGGGCACCTAAAAACCTGGTTGGCTTTATAAGGTACCTTAGTTTTATAAGTCTTTTTTTTTTTTTTTTTTTTTAAACTCCGTGGCTGAACCATTTTTAATTTTGTTAGCTAAGGAAATTAGTTCTAAACAAGTAATTGCTACTAATTCATTGCCTTCAGACAAGGATGAAAGGGTTTTTGAATCATCAGGCTCATATGGCTGATTATCTACTGGAAACTTTTGCAGATATTAAAACAGTTGCAGAGTTATCATCCAGTGAGGTAAAATCCTCTATTCAGAAACTTTCTTCTGCCTGTCAAGTAAAACATTCCTTGTCAGTTGCATCCTTGCAGCTAGTAACTATATTCCATTCCCCTGCTGTTATTCCTTGATGAATGGATGTAACTTCACGATTACATGCTTAATCTCTTGCAAATTTGTCTTGGTAGTAAATAGCTGCCTGTACGAGTCTCGGTCCCTGACATTTTCTGTTAGCACAAATCTCCCATACTTTTCTTTCGGTTAGCATATTTCTTCCCTTCTTGATGAGTGGTTAGTACATCTCTTTTCCTCTTTGTCCCTGTCTTTTTTTGAATAATCGCATGTTTCTGCTATAGCACCTTATTTTCTTCATGTAAATGTTTCATCTAATAGTGCATGCAAAAGATATTCCTTCTCTTGTGTGTATATCAACCCCATTGGTGTTCTATGACACTAGTTTTAACATATTTTGTTTAATGTTGTGTTAATCTTGTCCCTTCTATTCATGTTCATCTTCCCCTCTCCCCCTACATCTTTGACTGCACTTGCATTCATTTTCCAGGTTTTCTTCCATTTATGTAGATGGAAATTACGGACTGGGTCATTTTACCAAGCCTAAAACTCTCCTCCTCCCATTCCTTTCTGAAATACTGACAAATTGCTATATACACATTAAAGCATACACTGCCATTAATTGCTGAGCTAATTCATCTGTGCAGCATGCAGTGTCACCGAATCATTTTGTGACATTATGCCATGCCTGGAGAGCCAGACCAGGTAAGTCTCTAAACCCTTTCTAGTGTATGGTAAATGAAAATCTAAGCCATGCGTATCCCCCTGCTCCATATGTCTCTACCCGCCTTCTAAGAAAAGTGAGAATAAAGCATCTTCCATATTTCATGTACTTCTACTAGATGGGCTGTTCAGCTTTTCCCATAATTCTCATTTTTACTGTCATTTCCCATTTCATACCCCCATGAAACCAAACCACTTCTGTCAATAGTGATATGATCTTGGACTTCCAAGATGGTTGCAGATTAACAGCTTAATCCTACTCAGGAGAGAAGGCCAGTGGACATTTGTGCTTGCGGGTAAATTTCATTAACTGGCTAGTAAGTGCACTGCCTGGATGCCAGGAAGAAAGAAATAGAGGACTTGAAGGTAAGTCGGGGGGGTATAAGACAACTGCCCACAGAGCTGGTTAAAATAAACACTGATGGAGTATATCGACTCAACAAAAGACTGGAAAAATGAAAAGGTTTAAACAGATATTCAAATCGGGTGATAAAACTGTAAAATCCAAGAGGTTGAAACGAAGAAAAGGATGGCTGAATACAAGACTGCTGTAGAAGAGATGTTTAAAAAAAATAATAGAATTAGAGGCCAGAGCACGTAGTGAAAATCTGAGATTTTCAGCTGTACCAGAGAAGGTGGAAGGAAGATTGTATTCATTTTATGAAAGCACAAATAAGCAACTGGACTGGTATTCCACAGCAGGTGTTAATTGAAAGGGCACATTGTGTATGCTCCAAACCTGGATATAAGCAAACAGCCTAGACCTTTAGTAGTAAAGATGCAATCCTACCAGCAGAAGGAGTTGATGCTGACTAAACCGTGGCAGAAACAGTATTAAAAGTGGGACATCGAGTGCTTTTGGAGAATGTTTTCTCATTGTACACCAGGCAGAAGAGGAGTAAATTTATTCCACTCTTCAGGGAATATCCAGAAGCAGGCAAGAGATCCAAACTGCTGTACCTACCTATCTTTAAAGGAGAACCGCAGACACAGAGTTGAAACAAGTTTTATTTCATGTTTAGATGTTTCCAATATTTTAACACCACTGTGGGACTATTTACAGGTCTAAGTATTATATGTAATTTCAGAGTCTAGCCACATGGGGTCTAGCATCTTGATGAGACTTCAGAATTTTTCGAATCTTCCAGCTATCCCAGAAAGCAGTGTTTGTCCTTAACACATTACATCACGCAGGCTTCTTTGTTCAAAAGCTACTGTGACTGCATTGATTTTGCATGCATACAGTGGTGTCTTTCAGTGATCCGCGGTGGTGGTGCTGTGGTAGCATTGTCGCCTCACAGTAAGACGCTGTCCGGTTCGATTCTCAGCTAGAGCGTCTTTTGCGTGGAGACATGCGTGAACGGGCATACCTTCGTTGAAGGTTGAGCATCAGGCCTGTGCATCAGGCTTGGCAAGCCGGTACGTAAAAATCAACTGCCAGTCATTAGCGGACTGGAGTTCCGCTGTGGCGACCCTTAACCAGGAAAAGCCGAAAGACACACAAACATTGTTGTCTTTCAGTCAGTAATTTGCAACCAAGGTATCCTGCTGTTTACGGACTACTTACAAAAAAAAAACTGACAAAGGCACAGAACAGACTTTCTAAGTGGGGGGGGGGGGGGTTACAGCTTCTTCTTTACAGAGATCTTAATTCGCACTCTTTTGTCTGAGCTGTAGTTCTTTAGATTATCTCCACTCCCCCTTCACACTTCCCCTCCCATCTGTCAATGTGCTAAAAGTAATTTGAATAGTTTTTTTTTAAGTTCATCACAGAAGACAACTCATCCACTGTTTCCTAGTTCTAGCCTTTTCTTTCTGACAGTGGGGGACTTATTTATGCAGCACCATGGCTTCCTGCTATGAAGCAGGGATGCATAGTTCATAGTATTTGGAAACTGTTTTTCAAATAAAACTAGCTACTTTCTCTGGGCTATCACGTTTGCCTCGAATATGACATTTTAACAATGCTTTAAACAGAACACGCACCCTCACCCCTTGCTTGCACACACACACACACACACACACACACGCACCCTTGTCTGGATTGCATTTAAATAGTTTAAGTGGGATAGCACAAATACTGATAGGCATCTGTTAAAGCAAAACAGTCCCACAATGAAAACGGACTACATTAAAACAACTCTGCCCTTGAAACTGACGGACTGAAACAGCATTGAAACCCACATTCAAAGGAAATGCATCTGGTTAGGGGCAGATTAACTTTACCTTTGGACTGATTTCAAATAGACCCCTTGCACACACATTTTAGACAATGCAAACATACATGTGTTCTTTGATTCACCTTCCTGATTGTATGAAATTATATTGCTTGTATCATGTAGCACACTTGGAGCGTGTTTTAAATTTTTTACTTTGAACATTTTTCCAGTATGCAGTGACACAATGTATGAACCAGCAATGACAAAACTGCCCAATTCCAAACATTTCCAATCTAAGTCTACTCAAACTTGTTGATGAAATTCACCAATATGAGTAAATATGCACAATCTCTGCAGAAATAAAATTCATCTAAATAATTCCATGTAAGAGATGTGTAACTAATGAAGAGGTTTGCTGCTAGCGAGCAACTTTATATTGCAGTGTTTCATCTGCAAATAGTGCCTGTTGCCCTTGAATACATTGCTTATGTTACAATAACAAATTCTAAGCTAGTAATATTGCAATAGATGACAAACTTATAATAGGTCCATAGTTGCTAGGTATCTTCTCCAAAGGAAGGCGTTCTCAGGACTGCAGCATCTTCACACTTTAAAGTACTAAACAGTACAGAAACAGTTGTCTGTCTACAATACTGTCTGAATAAAACACTTAGCCTTCTGCATCAAAAGCAAGTATACTGTTTATTGTGCTATAAGTAGTGCAAACAGACTTGCCATAAGCAGAACTAAACTTTTTTTCCCCTGAAGGTCTCAGCTCCTTGTAAAATCCACTCAGCATGCAACTATATCTCTTGAATTTGCAGCACTAAAAGTCTGGAAAAAGCCAAAATCTATTGGAGGAGGAACAAAGGCCCAAAACCAGGAACACAGCATAAACATTGCTTGTCTAATGTTATAAAGTTGCTAGAATAAAATGTGCGTTACCATGCTTTTTTGGAAAGATTAACTGAAATTGCTTGCACCCCCCCACACCCACACACCCACCCACACCTTGCTTGCATCCCCACGCATGCATATACCCACCCCTTGATTGCATCCCCACACACACTCAGCCTCTTGCTTGCATTCCCGCCAGACACACACCCTCACCCCTTGCTTGCATCACACACGCACACCCTCACCCCTTGCTTGCATCCCCAGACACACCCTCATTCCTTGCTTGCATCCCCACACACACACACACACACACACACCCTCACTCCTTGCTTGCATCCACAGACACACCCTCACCCCTTGCTTGCATACACACACACACACACACTCGCCCCTTGCTTCCATACAGACACACACTCGCCCCTTACTTGCATAAACACACACACACTCGCCCCTTGCTTGCATCCACACACACACACACGCACACTCGCCCCTTGCTTGCATCCACACACACACACTCACCCCTTGCTTGCATCTCCCCACACACACACTCACCCCTTGCTTGCATCCCCCCACACACACACACACACACACACACACACACACACACACACACACACTCGCCCCTTGCTTGCATCCACACACACACGCACTCACCCCTTGCTTGCATCCCCACACACATGCACGCACTCGCCCCTTGCTTGCATCCCCACACACACACGCACGCACTCGCCCCTTGCTTGCATCCCCACACACACGCACGCACTCGCCCCTTGCTTGCATCCCCACACACACACGCACGCACTCGCCCCTTGCTTGCATCCCCACACACACACGCACGCACTCGCCCCTTGCTTGCATCCCCACACACACACGCACGCACTCGCCCCTTGCTTGCATCCACACACACACACTCGCCCTTGCTTGCATCCACACACACACACTCGCCCCTTGCTTGCATCCACACACACACACACACTCGCCCCTTGCTTGCATCCACACACACACACACACTCACCCCTTGCTTGCATCCACACACACACACACGCCTTTTCGCCCTTGCTTGCATCCCCACACACACGCATTCGCCTTGCTTGCATCCCCACACACACGCACGCACTCGCCTTGCTTGCATCCCCACACACACGCACGCACTCGCCCTTGCTTGCATCCCCACACACACGCACGCATTCCGCCTTGCTTGCATCCCCACACACACACACACACTCTCGCCCCTTGCTTGCATCCACACACACACTCTCGCCCCTTGCTTGCATCCACACACACGCACTCTCGCCCCTTGCTTGCATCCACACACACGCACACTCGCCCCTTGCTTGCACCCACACACACACACGCACACTCGCCCCTTGCTTGCATCCACACACACACACGCACACTCGCCCCTTGCTTGCATCCACACACACACGCACGCCTTCGCCTTGCTTGCATCCCCACACACACGCACGCACTCGCCTTGCTTGCATCCCCACACACACGCACGCACTCGCCCCTTGCTTGCATCCCCACACACACACGCACGCACTCGCCCCTTGCTTGCATCCCCACACACACACGCACGCACTCGCCCCTTGCTTGCATCCCCACACACACGCACGCACTCGCCCCTTGCTTGCATCCCCACACACACGCACTCGCCCCTTACTTGCATCCCCACACACACACGCACTCGCCCCTTGCTTGCATCCCCACACACACGCACTCGCCCCTTGCTTGCATCCCCACACACACACGCACGCACTCGCCCCTTGCTTGCATCTCCACACACACACACACACACACACGCACTCGCCCCTTGCTTGCATCCCCACGCGCACTTCAGTAGTCTGCCTGTACACAAAAGGACTCAAATGACACACCCTCATGCCCACTCATTTGTCCTTGTACAAGACATGAATGTGAGACTTTTACGCAAAGTACCGCTTTAGTACTCTGTCCAAGTGCACAACCATTAAAATGCAACATTTCTTAAAGGAACAGACCGAGTCTGTTGAACAAAAAGGGATATTGAAACATTTCACAAGCCACCCCTGCTGGTGTTGAACAAGAAAACACACACAGCAAAATCAACAGTTAGCCTTTCCTCCAAGTCCATGAGTAGTTGTCCAAGCAGCCACACCACTTATTTCCCTAGGTGTACACCCGTAGTGGTCTGTCCAGGTACACAGAAGTGCCTAGATGAAATGGGTACCCTGGCAAATAGTACAGAATTATCTCTGTATAGTTAGCACAAGCTTGAACTTAAATCAGTTTCTGCAGCAACTACTTCAGTAATAGATTCTAGTAGACAGACGTGCTGAAATGCCAAAACTGTTCAGTACCACAATGAAACATTTCACGGGGCTAATGACAAACTGGGTCTCAGTATGCTTAGAAGTACTGCAGTGCAGCATTTCTCCAAGCAACCCATGATCAAAGTGGAAGTTTTACCCATTTACCCTAGTTGCAGGCATTATGTCTATGTTCACCAACGCACCCATAAAAATAATTCCCAAAGGTAACTTTTCAGCATTATGTTCCTTTAAGTAGGCACAAGCACTTACTGAATCAATTTCGACATTAAGTACAGAGGAGCACCAAAATCAAATACTTGCTATAAAGTAATCCATCAGTAGTTTATACATGTATGCACAAACACCAAATAGACCAGTGTCCCAACCTAACACTCTAGTATGTGCAGGTACACACTACCATAAAAGTCTGAAACTAGTTGCACAAGCACTGAAACACTGCAGTTAGCAAAGTGGACACTTCAGCCCTGGGGAAAAAGTTTTTCCAAAAAAATCCCCTGCAGTAGCCTGTCCAGTGAAATAAAGGGACTGGAATCTAACATTAGCACCCAGTGAGTCCCTCAATAATCTGTCCAAGTGAGCGCATGCACTACAATTACAGTCCTCCCCAAAGAGTCCTCCACTTCCCAAGCAACCACTTTATTGGTCTAACATACACACAACAACCAAAGCTGACAATTTTTCCACCCAAGCAACCTTAGTCTGCCATGGTCAGTTGAACATGAGCCACTAAATAGTCATACCAATACCACAACAAAATGTTGACATAAAGAAGCCCAACAGTAGTCTGTACACATTTGCCATAGCACATGCATCACGTGGTCCCAAAAGCACTGAAAAGGCACATTCACCAAAACTTCCTCAAACAATCATCGAAATCAACCGCTTTCCTGGTCTATATATTTCAGTATTGTGTCCTTTTATACATTTGTCCCAAACTGTAACAATCACTAAAAGCAATCCGTTATCCAAGCAACAGTGACTGCTGTTTGTGCAAGTAAATAAAAGAAGCTAAATGAAACAGTTTGCCTGGTGTTCATTACTGTATTATGTCCGTGTAGGTGGGCACAAGCACCAGCTGATTGCAAGTCCTACAACTACTCCATTAGTAGTCCCTTCACACACATGCTCTACAAAAAGATATCACCCACAGAGGCACACATTGTTAAATCAATCAAAATGAACATTTGTGCCAATTACCACTTTGGTCTGTCCCTGCATAAAATATATGCCAGAGGATCATTAGAGTGTTATGTCCAAGTAAGCATGCCTAAGCATCAAATGACAATTCCCTCAAGTACCACTGTTGTAGTACACTTTCAGTACAAGGAAGCATTTCACCCCTGTTGTGTCCATCTGTACTTGAACAAGCATTACAACTAGAGTTTTTCCCCAGGGCGTCACTTCAGCAGTCTATCTCCATACACATCAGGACTAAAATAAGGCCCCCGCCCATGTGTACCTCCAGTACTTGTACAAGCAATGAAGCTGAAATTTACAAAAAGTGCAACTGTAGTACTCTGTCCATGTACACGACCACCCAAATATAACCTTTAGACAGGGAACTAATTCATGTGTCTGTTAAAGTACACAAAATATAAGATTGGAGCATTTACCCAACCCATCCTGTCCAGAGCAAACACAGTGTCAAACACAGTTAGTCTGTCCAGGTACACACCACCACCTTGATAGAATGACAAGAGGATTAGTTAATTTAGCTACAGACAGCCCCAGCAATAGTGGATTATAATAGGGATGAAAGCTGGTGGTTGCCTGGGGTCCACAGTTCCAAGGTGGACCATGATTGCCTATAATGAGTAAAGCACCCTGACTATTTATTGACGTTTGATTACCACGAAAGTCTGATTGGGTAGGCTCCCATTTTAGCAGTTGTCTGGGGAGCAATGCTCCCGTGTATTACAAAAACATTTTAAAAACAGTTAGTCCTTCACAAATGCAAAATATCTACAGTTTTACACCAAACAAGTTTATAGGTTAGTACTTAGATCTAAGCTAATAGACTTTGTGGGTCATTTAAAGCCTAGCTAAGTATTCATTTTGAGAAACAAGTCCCCAAGGCACAATGCATCCTTTGGGTATGTACCTTACCAGGCACCTGCAGAAACCTGAGAAATCTCGGAGATTTCTAACCAAGAAAATTCAGGGTCTCCAGCCAAAAACACAGCATCCATGGGACCGGATAACATCCCAGGATGCGTTTTACACGAACTTCAGAATGAACTGGCTCCCCACCTAAGCGCCATGTGCAATCATAGCCTCACATCAGGCTTTGTGCCCACTGAATGGCACACAGCAACAGTACCACTCCATAAAGGGGGAGCCACCACTGATCCTGGGAACTATCACCCTATTAGCCTGACTAGCCTGGTCTGCAAGGCCATAGAACGTATCATCATAGAACTCATAAAGACATTGGTAACCTCCAAACTCTGGACCCCACCCAGTTCGGAGTTTGTGAAAGGCACATCATGCCTCCTGAACCTGATCGATGTCTTTAAGGCAGTCAGCAAAGCCGTAGACTAGAGTAAGGTGGTTCACACAGCCTATCTTGACCTCGCCAAGGCTTTTGACACCATCCCCCATTCTGGAATTCTAGCTAAACTCAGTAAATTAGGTTTAAATCCCTACATCACAAGATAGGTTGCTAACGGGCTCACTGACGGAACCCACGCGGTAAAGGTTGCAGACTCCAAATCTGACTTCAAACCAGTGACACGTGGACTTACCACAGGGTTCAGTCCTGGGACCTCTCCTGTTTGGTATCTATTTCTCTGAGGTGCAGGCTAACACAAAAGGCCTCTGGCTAACTAAGTTTGCAGATGACTGCGAAGTAGGAGCCATAGTAGAGTCCCCAAATTATGTGGACATCTTACAGAAGGGCCTCACTGAAGACAGATGCCTGGTGTCAGAGCCATGGCCTCAAGCTCAATGCCAAAAAGTGCATTGTCATCCCTTTTGGTTAAAAACTCTGTACCCGTGAACTACCACATAGGCAGTAGTCTACTTAACACCGAATGTGTGATGAGACCTTTGATAATCACATCGCCACAGTAATCAGGAAGTCCTTCTCCGTGGCACACCATCACAAAAGGGTTCACATCCAAGAAAAGTTGTCATTGTTCCCCTCTACTCGACACCCATCAGACCCCTTTTGGAATGTATCTCAAGACATCCGCAGCCGCTGGAAAGGCCACAGCAGTACCTCAGAGGATTACTGGCCTCAAACAGATGCGCTACACTGACAATCTCAAAAAAAAACCTCCAGCTTTACTCCGTAGCATATCGCCTACTCCGAGGTGTTCTCTGCCTAACATATAAAGCTATGTTAAACCCAGAGCTGTTGGACATGCTACATCTAAAGAAATCCCAATACCCCCAAGCTACACACTCTAGGGATCTAAACCCTGTCACCATAATAAACAGGACATGCTGGAGGGATAGATTTCTGTCCCAGAGACTTTGCATTCTCTGGAACAAGCTACCCATTTATGTCAAGCAAAGTTCCTTATTAGCACTCTTCAAGAAAAATCTTGAGTGGATGGGAAATAGGAAATACACCCCGGGGATCACTTCTGTGGCTCTGCTCGGCGGCACAGGAAAATAACTTTCTTGGGTGGCATAAGCCAGGGAACCTTGTTGGCCCTTGGGCCGATAGCCTAGTACCTACCTATGTCATACATTAACAAACTGAAGTCACTGTCATTCTACTCAATAGCATGCAGACTACTCCGAGGAGACTTGTGACTGGCCAACAGAGCAATCTTGGATCCAACCTTAATGGAAATGCAGCACATTTGCAAGTCTGATGGAACAAGGGTCACTTGCTTCAGATACCTTAACCTGGCATATAACCTAAACAGGACCAGCTGGATTGACGGGTATGTCTATCACAGGTTGCCACTACTCTGGAATAGGCTACCAATTCCCATCAATCAAAGCCCCTCTATGACCCAGTAGCCTGGATGGAAAAAACATGAATTCCTTCAGGGGATTTTACCTATGACCCTCCCAGATATGGCTAGTCATTGCTAAATAAGTAATCAAGTTTAGGCAAGATCCTTTGTATTGGGATTCTTTATTATATTGGGTACCAAAGGCCAACAGTCAGTGACTTTTCCTTTACTGTAATTCACTTAAAAGGTTTGGCAATTTTGTAGCTAGCACAGATGATTACGGCTCCAAGCTCTTGAGCTGTGCCCTGTAACCAAAGGACAAAAAGCTTATTCCTTACTCCTCCATTTACTTACAGTTTTAAAAAAAAAAACACTTAACCAGCTAGTGTTAATGAGTAACACCTGAAAATGGAGACCTGTGTCAAGTAGGCTTACCTGAGTAGCACATGTATTTAAAAAAAAAAAAAGCAACACTGGTTTTGCGCAAACATTTAATGATAAAATGTATTGCACTGAATAATATATGGTATTGTTGACTTGCTGTAATCCTCCGTAATTAACCAGAAAAATCAAGCTGTATGCAAGAGACAAGAGAAAACATGGCAAAATCAGATATGTACAGTACAATCAAGAACAGTTGAGAGGCATGCTGTAGTTGAATCACTATCAACCCCAGTCCAGATCGGCCTAATAAACTATAGAACAAGTAAAATGCCAAATAGTTTAAAATGTTAATCCACTGCACTAACTGCTATGCATAATTTAATGCAGAGCAGTTCACTAAAATTCTGTTGAACTGCTGGTCAAGTATGTGAGCAGAGTAACAAATGAGAAAAAAAGTTTTAGGATGTCCTCCTCTCCCGCATGTGCACACATCACCCTCATCTCTGCCTGTACCATATATACTCACACATTTGCACTCTCGTGTACTCGCACAGATGTACATGAACATGCGATCCACCGGGGGAAATGCATTTGTGTATGCGAATGACGCATACCTGTCATCCTGAGAAGTCTGGACAATGCCTTTATTAAGAGGGACAATGGACTGAAAATAGGGACAATTTTTATATTTTGCTCTTGCAAACTTAGTTAATAGAATAGCACGTTCTCCATGAGCATGAAATTTCTGAAGGAAATGAAGTATAAAACTGAAGTCTGTCATTATTTTCTATTTGCAACTAATTTGCCAGAAAACCACGACTTTATAAAAACGGACCCCAAATATGTGGCAAAGTTCTAAGCTTTCAGCGAAAATCTGTACAGTTGAGTTATGGAGCGATGATAAACATTAGCACATTCCAATCCCTGTGCAGAAATGAGTAATGGATTATAAACCAGTACATTAGAAAAATCACTGTTAGAATTGGACTGTAAAGAACATGAAATTGTAATTGTCATGCATACTAATTCTGAGATTGCTGTACTCTGAAGTAAGGAGAATGTGCCAAGATAAGTGCAATTGCAGACTTAGCATGTATTGCTACAGCTGCAAACTTTTTCACCTATACTGCTAGCTGTTATATTATGGAGAAGATGTAAACTGAAATGACAGATAAAGATGTTTTTTTTTAAACTGGGTCTTAAGCACTTGTTGGATGGAGCTAAACTGAACATAAATAGTAAACTAAGAAAAGTGTTTGGACTGATGTCACTGAGGGTAACTGGCTGCATAAAGTAAATGACACCAGAAGTTAAACTAACGATGACTAGGTAAAGTGAGCCAAACAACTGGAAAGTCTCCGGACAAGTTTTGTTTGGTACAAAAGTTAAACACTGTGATTGTCCCTTTAAATGACTAAAATCACTGCCTGCCAGCTCTCTTCCGATCAAGAACCAGAACTTGAATCAGTAAATCTTGGAAATCGGTTTGGCTAGGCTAACAAATGCTGTATACAGAAAAAAAAAAGTTGCCTACCAATTTGACTATGTGGCAGTTGTGAATTACTGATGGGCTGGCTGCATCATGCGAGTTGCAGTCTAAACAACATAGCAGCATATGGAGAAGTAGAACAAAAGGGGATATCTTTAAGTGATAGCATATGCATAATCTTTTTAAAAGGAGGTATGCGCCCCTGTACCATAGCTTAAATCAGCCACTGAAAAAAGTCAAAGTAACAGTAGCCTTGGAGTACAACACAGCATGCCATTTCGCATGGGAACACAGTACACGATCTAAACCTTTTTCCGAACAAATGCTGCCACAACGAGAACTGGGTTTAGATTCTGTACTGCAAACAAACACTGTACTACACTTTCTCAAATCAATGCTGGAGTGTGGTGATGCCATTACAGGAGGCTGAAGAAAGTGGAAAAAAAAATATATACACCAATAGGTTTGTTACTTGATGCAATAGCAGACATTTTTGCAAGCAGCCTTGGATCGTATACTGCTTTGGAAAGAGATACCATGCTTGCAAGTTTTGGGTAGTGGTAAATTGCATTGTGTTTTGCATTTCTGTTTGGAAAATAAAGCCAAAGTAAGATAGCAAAGAGATGTAAAGCACATGGAACTAATGGATGCTAACTTTTCAAAGAAAGCTGTAAATGATCTAAAGTTGCTTTAGAAAAATTGTCCACATAGCATCAAAAGAGCATGACTTTCAGATTTGTAAAGCTAACAGAATGCAAAAGACAAGTTTTAAAGCTCACCTTTTAGCACAATGCAGTAGAAGATACTTGATGAAGAAGAGAAGCATTCGCAGATATCCAGCAACAAAATACGCTCCACAGCATGCACCAATAAAGAAAAAGGGTTCCTTATTTACTGCAGCTTGTTTTTAGCACATTACAGGCTTGGGAAGGACTACAGAGCTCTGATGCCATGTAATGGGTGGGTCCTGGCATTTTTTTTTTTACAATAAAATGCAAATACTGTCGGGCTGATGTCAGTTTGAGGGCGGGATCTTCAGGAGAACTACTGTTGATTTGTAGCAGTCCTGACATCGGAGTTTAATAGACAGCAAGCTTTTCACCAGCGACAACTCATTTTCAAAGTGAAACCAAAACAGTATGCTATGGCACTGTTCGTTTGTAGAAAAACAGAAGAAATGATAGATTTTTAAAACAGCACTGCTGATTTTTTTTTGGCAGGTTTAGGAAATAGAAGAAAGATGCCGACAGGATGAGCATTTTTAATAACTATCCCGGTGTAAAATTTTTTTGACGTACATGCTTAGGAGGAATAAAAAAAATTTGGCCAACAAAAAGTGAGGTATGAAACAGAAGGACATTCTTGTTTTTCTGGTAATAAAAACTACAGAGACTGGAAGTGAAACCTTTTCCAGTGCTTTACTGGAAAATGTTGGAGAAGGGGAAGAGAGCACGAGAGTTGACTGCATACAGAGAGGATGTTGGAAATGAAGCAAAGACAGGATTTGAGAGACTGAGATAAACAGGAATAAAACCAGTAACTTGGAAATTGACAAAGCAATAATTGTGTTATGAAATATGACCACTAAAAAATCTAGAAATATTGGACTTGTTAGGAACGCTAGTATATGCCCTACTCTGTCATAAATGTTTGGAAGAATACTTTGGGGGAGAGGAAGAAGGTTAACAGTAAGTAAAACTAAGTTTTTTCTAAATAGTACTATTTTTATAGTGTGTGGCTTTCTTTGCATACTGTAAAATAGTTTTCTCAGTTTAAGTGTAATGGGGATACTGTTGTAAACAGGTGCTCCTGGTTGTTTTTTTTTTCCTCCCTTCTCTTTCCTTGTTCAGTTTTAAGAAATGTACGCACTGCATTTAACTTGTTCACTCCAATGGAGCTCAGGAAGTCTGTGCTGTAACTTCCAATGGGTGGAGCCTAAGCCTTTTGACAGAATCAAATTAGGTTCTCCCATTTCAAACAAATGTTGATATCTCTGGATCCTTAGGGGGTTATGAAAGAAGTATAAATGGAAAACCATTAAGCACAAACTATTGTTACAGTGGTAGTATTATTTAAGTTCTAGGTCTTAAACTGAATTTTATAAGTCCCAGTAAACACAGTAACTATTATGTTTGTAATATCTTATAAACAACTTACAACATCTGGACTAGTCAAGTTGCAAACTTACTGTCAGCAGCATTTTATTTATCTAACTGAGAGCTTTCATATGAGGCTAAGGAGTTCTGTATGTGTTACTTGGTTGTTGAGATATTTGGAAAATGTATGAAAGTTATATCTGTATAAATTAATATAAAAACAGGTCTGATGTCTTTCTCATTTTGCTTCACTGATGGGTTATGGATCGATCCTCAGATCTGAATCTGCCGCCGTCTACAGACTTGAGCTCTTCCCTTACCCATAATCCTCTGCCCTTAGCTCAACCTCTGCAAAGTTTGCTGCCCCTTACAGAAAGAAGATAGAAAAAGAAACCAAGGGCTTAACCTCCAGAACCAAACTTTTTGGAGGGGGTGGCTGGGCAGGAAGGTGAAGCAGAATGGGAAAAAGACAACCAATAGCAAGTTATAGTAAATACATAACTAATAAATCTGTTGTCATTCTGTCTGCTTCATTGATGGCTCAGATTTCCCCAGCTGCATGATTTCTTGGGCGACCTCATGGAAGGATATGCCAGAACACTGAGGAGCCTAAGGATGTCCTGCTCCTGGAAACCATGTCCAACTTATGAGTCACAAAGGCATGAGACTTGGACCAAGGTAGCTTCAGCACAAATGTCATCAATAGGAATTCTAGATGCAAAGGCTGCTGACGCAGCTATGGATCTTGCTGAATGGGCTTTTTGGAAGACTAGGCAATTTCAAACTATTTTTCTCAAAGAAATGATATGCAACTTATCCACTTTGCTGTTGTCACTTTAAAAACTGCTTGACCTTTATGAAGAAGAGAGAGACAACTGCTTAGATTTTCAGAATTGTTTTGTTTTATAAAGGTAGGACAACATGGATACCAAGTTATGGTAAGTACATAACTAACATCTCTACCTGCACTAGACAGATCAAATATTAATGCAGATGTTTTTCGTGTTTCACTGTTGCAGTCATTACATTTGGGTAATCCTGCTGGCAGGTTGCCCTCAGCCGGCCTGAATTTCCAAAGTCTTGGGTCCTGCGTCGGTCGCTGTCACCCCTTCCCTGATGTCAGGTCGCCAAGGGTATAAAAGATGCGGCCGATGCCATTTTCTTTAGTCTTTCTTGCTGTGCAGTGCCTGAAGCAGAAACAGTTTGCAAGTGCCGGTCGGCCGACTCCTGAGATTTTCGTGTTCGAGTTTCAGATCTAAAATCTTCAATAAAGCTAAGTATCCCGTTGGGGAAACTTTTTTCTTGCTCCAGACTGATGTCAGAAAAAGTTAATTGTATTTCTTGTGGGAAGCAAATGCCTCATAAGGATTTTCATTCTTACTGTATTCCTTGCCTAGGCCCTGATCACAACATTTCTGGTTGTCTGTTTTGTGCTAGATTTAACCAACGCACTATTAAGCGTCTGTATGATTTTGCTTTAAACTATTTTGGACGCCTGTTTAATTATCCAGAAATGTCTGATAGCCATTCAACTACCCGAGTTCACAAGAAATGCAAAGAAAAGGAAAGAGACAACCGAGGCCCAAAACCGAAGCTTCTCCTAAGCCAGTCGCCGGTTCTCAGTGAGGTGCTTTCGCAGCCCCTGACGCCTGCTACTTAAGCGTCGCAGGCCACTACTGACTCCCACGTGGAGTCGGCCATGCCGCTGGAAACTCAAGGTATTGGAGACTCTGATATTATCCCTTCAGATGGGTCTGGAGCCGCTGAGCAGGCACTGGCTTCTGAGGGTGTATTCAGACCTAAACATCTTTACATCAGACCAACTTCAGCTTCACAGACAAAAACCAATGCACCTTCTAAAGCAAATAAACTCAAGAGCCAAGTGGTCAGGCCTCTATGCCCAAAATATATATATAAACGAACCAAACAGAGACTGGAAAAGCTGCAACACTTTATTCTGGTACCTCGGCTGGATGCCTTGAAAGGAATAAATGTTTGGTTGGTTTATCTCTATGCCCAAAAAACAGATGCGCAAAATGGCCGAAGACTTGATTACCTTGATCAGGGGTTTGAATCTTCAGATCAGGTTTCCATTTCTTCTGATCAGGAATATTGTCTTCACCCCTGTGAGGATTCTGCTGAAGAAGTCTATACCTTCAGCTACTCCTCCTGAGGACTATTCTTTTGGGGAAACCTTGCATACCACGAGGGAGCATGCCCACTGGGAGGGCCAAGATTTTTCAGAATCTAAAAAGAGGCTCGGGGATTTCCTTTTACTACATCAACACAAGCCACTAGCCATCCCACCTGTGTTAGTCATTGTAGATGTGTTTTCGGAATCTAGTCTTACCCCTGACTTCTTACCGCCAGCTCCTGTTAAGCCTGACAGATATTACAGGGTTCCTGACTCTCATAAATTCCTTTTTAAAAACCCTGCTGCAGACCCAGAAACTATTTCTCAGGGTCCCAAAGGAGTTGAGGCTTCTGTTGCAAAAACCCTGCCCCCTCTGACAGGGCACTGGATAGATGGGGAAAAAAGGTTTACACATCTGCTACCTTGGCTATAAGGGCCTTAAACTGTCAGTTTCATATGCTCAAATATCAGCAACATCTCATGGCATTGCTTAAACAGAAAATGTTAAACTCTGAATGTGCAGAAAACAAGGAAATGCAGGATTTATTGCATGCAGCTGAACAAGTTGGAAAGCATACTTTGCAATGTGGATTTGATTCTTTAGAGGCCTCCTGCAGGGCCACAGTTACAGGTTCTGTAATTAGGAGGCATGCTTGGTTAAAGGAAAAAAATCTGCCTGATCATGTTAGTCAAATTATTAGATGCACCTTTACAGCATGATACTTTGTTTGTTGTTAAGGCAGAAGAGGTGTTAAAGAAAATGGAGGACAAAGCTAAATCTATGCAAGCGGTCAAAGATTTTTTTTACAAGTACAGCCACCTGGGTTTAGTAGATCCGGATGCCCTAGAGGCAGATCCCAGGTGCAAAGCTCATACCGCTCAAAGCAATGGGAGGCTTCTACCTCCAAAGTTGGAGAGGACAAATCACAGCCATACAGGAAACAGTCCCAATGACTTCCCCCTGCCGGCACCAAGCTCTTATCTCCTGGCAGCACCCTTAGGGGGGAAATTAGCACTTTTTTCACAAATTTGGCACATTATAACCCAGGACAAATGGGTCCTAAATATCATGTCAGAAGGCTTACAAGTTCCATTTCCATACCCTACCAAAGGCAGGCTGGCAAGATCTGCCAAAAAATCATTGGACAGAGGCACAAAAACAAGTCTCATCCCTCATGGACATGGGGGCCATTCAACAAGTACCAGAGCAAGAGCAGGGACAAGGATTTTACTCAAGACTGTTCTTGGTACCCAGAAAGGACAAGGCCTGGAAGCCAATACTGGACCTATCTATTTTAAACACATTCCTGGATATACCAAAATTCAAGATGTTAACTTTGCAGCAGCTTCTGCCCATGCTGGGCAAGAACGCTTGGCTTGTGACTTTAGACCTAAAAGAGGCATACCTGCATGTCCCAATCAGACAGATATGCAGAAGATACCTCAGATTCAGGGCTGGCTCAATGTATTACCAATTCTCTGCACTGCCCTTTGGCTTATCTACTGCGCCCAGGGTCTTTACAAAGTGCTTGGCGCCAGTAATTGCATTCTACAGACAAAGAGGAATACAATATATCCTTACCTGGACGACTGTCTAATTCATGCAGAAAACAAGGACATTCTTTTACAATATCTGGCATTTGTGAAGACGTCTAACATGCCTAGGGTACACAGTCAACGAAAATAAATCAAAACTAGTACCCTCTCAAGAGATGATATTCCTGGGTACAAGCTTAAATACAACTGCCCAGATGGCTTATCTCACGCCAGACAAAGGCAACTGACTACCTATTTCAAAATGTTGGCAACAAAGGCCCAGTTATCTGCAAGAAAAATTCTGCAGGCTTTGGGCTTCATGGCATCCTGCATTCTACTAAGTCCATATGCAAGACTGCATATGAGGAAACTTTAGTGGTACCTAAAATGTGTTTGGACTCAACATTGCCACAGCCTGGTAACTATGATTACTCTCATTCCCTGCCTGCAACAGGAGTTCCGATGGTGGGCAAAGGCTAGTCAACAAAACAAGGGACAGCCATTCACATTACCCCCAGCCAGGCAGACACTAACAACGGATGCATCAGATTATGCCTGGGGGGCCCACATGGCAGGAAGATGCATTCAGGGCACATGGACCTCAAACCAAATGCATCTACATATCAATCAAAAATAGATGCTAGCAGTTCAAAATGCCCTGACAACCTTCAAGGGTCTACTTCATCCAGGACAGCTACTGATAAAGACAGACAACACCACTGTCATGTGGTATATAAACAAGCAAGGGGGCACACATTCTTACCCCCTTTGCAGACTAGCCGTGACCTTGTGGGACACAGCATTGACTTACCAAGTACATCTGCAGTCACAGTTCTTGCCAGGAAGGAAAAATACTCTGGCAGACTAACTAAGCAGAAACCTCATGGATCCCCACGAGTGGCACCTGGACCCACAAGTCTTCAGCATGAGTAAATGGGGATGCCCAGACATCTATCTATTTGCCTTCCCTCACAACTACCAGCTAAAATGATTCTGCACAAGGATTTATCACAGACAAGCATGGAAAGTGGACGCCCTATTTTTCAGCTGGAAAAACCTGTCCGTATATGCATTTCCCCCTCTGCCTCTCCTCCCCAAGGTACTCCTAAAGGTCAGACAGGAGAAGCCAAGGATGATGCTGATTGCCCCAGACTGGCCCCGCCAGCACTGGTATCCAATACTAAGGAGCTTGTCTCAATGCCCAGCTTAGGCCTTGCCTCAAATACCTCAGCTACTGTCCCAGCAAAACGGTCCGATTTTACACAGCCAACTCAGAACTTTAAACCTGACAGAATGGCTAATAATGTAGTCATGCAAAACACACCTGTCAGTAAAGCTGTGATGGGAAGTCATTTTGGAAGCCAGACGGCCTAGTACTAGAAAATCTTATGCTGGAAAATGGAAGAGATTCTGTGCTTGGAACCAGGCACAGTGAACTGATGCAGCTGTGCCAAATATTCCTCAGATTTTGTAATGCTTAACTGAGATGCCGGACAAAGGTCTATTTTTTTCATCTTTCAAAATTCATGCCTCTGCCATTTCGGCTCAATACAATGTAGAGCCACCAATCTTTTCTCATCCCTTATTAAAGCAGTACCTCAGAGGAGCCAAAAATTTAAGACCTCCAAGGAGAGCAGCAATACCTGCATGGGACCTCAACTATGTATTGGAAAAACTCACTCTGCCTCCTTTTGAGCCAGCGGCTACTGCTGATATAAAGTTTTTTATCTTGGAAAACGGCTCTGCTCCTAACAATAACTTCTGCAAGGCGAGTTTGAGCCACAGGCACTCATGGCTGTGGAACCCTTCATAATTTTTTATCCAGACAGGGTCTCTCTGAGGACAAACCCAACTTTTATGCCCAAGGTGGTGTCCAGTGTGGCTCTCAACCAAACTATTCATCTGCCAACCTTTTACCCAAATCCACAGAACAAGGGGGAGAGAATTCTGCATTCTGTGGATGTGTACACAGCTTAGATTCTACTTGGACAGAACCAAGGCTTTCAGAAAGACAGAGCAATTACTAGTGGCATATGCTGTAGTATCACAAGGAAAGGCTATCTCAAGGCAGACAGTTTCAAAGTGGATAGGCCGCTGCATTAGTTTCTGCTATGTACACCATGCCAAGATAGGCCACATTCAACCAGAGCTGCAGCCACTTAACCAGCCTTTCTCAGGGGGGAGTACCTACCAAGGATATTTTGGAGGCTGCTACTTGGAGTTCAGTGCACACCTTTACAAAGCACTATCATCTGCCATTCTACTCTAAATCCAGGGCAGGCTTTGCCACTGCAGTTCTGCAGGGCCTCATAGCCGCTCCTAATGCTGTTTAGCTCCAGCCTCTCAACCTTAGCTTTGGGACTGTACCCAAATGTAATGACTGCAACAGTGAAACATGAACATAGTACAGTTGTGTACACTTACCATAAATGTAGATGTTAGTGTATTCACTGTTGCAGCCCAGGTTACCCACCCGCCATCCCCCTTTCTTCTGATGGAACCTATGTGGTGCATTTGCTTGTAGAGGAAGGTAGAGTTTATATTGGTGCATGTATTTGTGTATATAAATTTTGGCTACCCTTTTAGGGGGCACCTGACATCTGGGGCAAGAAAAACTAAAGAAAATGGCGTTGGCCGCATCTTTTATACCCCTGACGAACTGACATCAGGGAAGGGGCAACAGCGACCGACGCAGGACCCAAGACTTTGGAATTCAGGCCGGCTGAGGGCAACCTGCCAGCAGGATTACCCAAATGTAATGACTGCAACAGTGAATGCACTCTAACATCTACATTTATGGTAAGTGTACACAACTGTACTTTGTTTGCCATTGTGTAAGGTTTAAGATGAAATATTTTAAAACCTTGTACATAATGTGGTTTTGGAATTATTGATGCAAGTAATATTTAATGCCTGTAGGTGTCAGTAGGAGTTAACTGCAGATGCACCTGGAGGCTTCATTAGGATGTAATGAATTAAGTCTGGTTTAAGTGCATGACAAAAGAAAAAAAATGTGCTTTTACTCATTCTTGCAGAGAGGAATGACTGGGTTAAGGCCTTTAACTTGATCTAGTAATATGTTTTAAATGAAAAAGAATACTGTTATAAGGCTTTTTTGTAACAAATGTATTCTTGGTAGCGATTCTGTATCTGGTCTTATTGTCTCCATACAAACAATCTGATAAATAGAAATTGGATACAGTCTGATAGAAATTGGCTAGGAGATGATCTCTGAAAGCATTCATATGTTTTCCCAGCTGGGAGAGCTATACAGATGAGACAAAACCAGACAGCACTTGGCAGAAGCACAGGCTGCACCATGCATCCTAGCATGGATAACCTTTCCTTTGGGTTAGTCTGTGTGTGGCTGTCCGTTTGGGACATTTAGGAGGAAGGTAAAGCTTCAGTATTTGAGGAGATACTTAGTTTCCTGTGTTAGTATTAATAGGTTTTAGGGAGGCAGTGGGGATGGGTTTTTTTTTTGTTTTATTGAAAACCCTGAAACAACTTTTGTTAGTTGTGTCATAGGCTCAAAGGGATATGTCAAGAAACAACTGTATAAAAGTTCAACCTGCCAAACAGTGTGCGTGTAACAGAAAAGCTGGAACTACACATTTAATAAAAAAGCAGTTAAACATAAAAGCTGGGAATAATGATGGTGATGCTTTCTGTAATGTCTTTAAATGTCAATGGTCTTAAAGATTCTTACAAAAATGAGAGAGTAGTGAACTATATTAAAAATAGAGTGCGAATAGCTGTGCTACAGGAGACGTGCTTTGAGAGAACTGAACGTGTGAATTTGGTAACGTGTTTGGGATGGCTATTCAGTGGAATAGCTGCAACAAAAGAGTACTTTATTAATTTCAAGAGGAGATAATCGTGATAGAGGATAATAAAAATATGCTAGATTTGTAGTATTAAGGGGCTGCTGGCAAAGGAGGAGGATTACATTAGTATATATTCATATGCCACCTAAAACTGCTATAATGGAGCTTAAGAAAATTGTGGGAGAAATCTGCTTTCAGCAAGGAATATTACTTAGAGATGGTGACTGGAATTTGATTTGTGGCAGTGGAAATGTGTCTGGGGGGCACAGAAGGGAAAATGTAACAAAGGAGGGTAGATTTTTATGAAATTTATGAAAACTTTGCGTGGAAAATGTGAATTCAGTAGTAGGAGTTCGGAGTGAATTTGCATATTATTCCCGAAGATAGAAAAACTGGGCTAGGCTAGACAGAATTTACATTTTGCAGGAACGTGTGCAGTTAATTGAAGGTCTTGTTATGCACCCAATAACTAATTCATATTGTGCGCCAGTAATAACTAAAAGCACAAGGTGATGAAATAGAAGTGAGACCCTGGCGCTTCACTTATCTGTTGAAAAGAGAAGAATTTAAAGAATGAGTAGTTGAAATTACTTGGGAGCTATTAGAGAAGATAAAAATTTATTCTAAAAATATAGCTAGAGAGTGGGATCAAATTTAAAGTTGACTTTAGAAATAGGGTGGAATTGAAAGAAAGGGAGATGTGGTTAAGTAGCAAGAATTTAGGTGGACTGATGTGTTAAATTATTGCAGAATAGGGTGAATCTGACAGAACACAGAGGAGCAACTGCAGAATGCTAAACAGAGAATAAGGGATTACCTCAGCTAATTACATGGGTTTAGAAAGATTGCTGTTAGCAACTTTTTTGAAAACTCTAGACAAAGAAACTTAAGCACAAAGACTCAAGCAATAGAAAGTAGAAAAGGCTGTCCTCAACTTATAGAGCCTATAACAAGGAAAGTAATGAGATCCTGTAGAGGTATTAGAACTATTTTGTAAATTCCATGAAAGTCTGTATAAAGCAGAGGAATGTGGAAATCAACAAAAGGCGCAAATGGAAATGTTTATGGAAAAATTAAATATCTCAAGGTTAGAGGTAGATGAGGCTCAATTGCCAACAAGGTAGGAGGAGATGAGATAAAAATGGTGATATACACGCAAGTCCCCCGAAATAGATGGCATTCCTGTGTAAGTTTGGAAGCTAAGGGGAAAAAACTTCAAGATCTGGAAGGTTTTGTTTAACAATGTTTTAAGAGGAAAAATAGCAACTTCCTGGAAGAAAGCACTGGTAGTGATAATACATAGAGAGTAAATATAGATCCATCCAATCCAGCTTTATACAGGCCCAATTTTAATACTATACCATGATTACAAAGTGTTTATGCCTATAATGGCTAAAAGAATGGCAAAAGTGATGCCAAAATTGATAGGATGGATCAGTGTGGTTTTGTGGTGGGGAAGGAAACATTTGACAGCATTAAACAAGCATTGATGATCTAGAAGAAAGCAGAATGCAACAAAATACCACTGTTGTTGGTGGGTCTTGATGCAGAGAAAGCATTTGATAGAGTAAGTTGGGAGTTTGAGCAGGGCAATGGAAGCATTTGCATACCCTAATAAAATAAGGTTGATTTGTGAGGATGTTTGAGGGATTGGAAGCGAGAATTTAAGTGGGTGGGGTCCTCTGATAATTTCTACTTGAGCAGAGGAGCCAGGCAGGGGTGTCCTCTCTGTCCTCTTTGTTAGCATTAGATTTAGAACTATTGGCAAAGAAAATAATGGACTCAGAAATCCAAGCATATATTTATTAGAATCTCTTGCAGAAATCCCACTTAGGCTTGTCATTATGAAGTTCGACAAATATATAGTTTCGGGATCACCATAAAATATCTTGCAGAAACAAACCACTTGTTCAGCAACACTTAAGCCATAATCCAAAGCAAATCAAAGCCACCTAAGTGGGAGGCTTTGCCCCCTTTCCTCCATGTGGCAGGCTGCACCCCCCCTAACTATATATGCCAACTCTGAGATTGCACTATAGTGGTGAAAATGGTAAAGTTCACTGTGGTGGCCAAGTGGTTTGTTTCCTGGAGTTGCATTACAGTGATCTGAGTGTTCATGAAACTAAATCTTGAGCAACTTTGTCTCGTCGCTATGAAGTTCAAAGTGGGGTTTCATTAAGTAGAAGTTGATCCATTTCGTATAATGGTCAAGAAAAGCTGGCTGTATTTGCAGATATTTTATGCCTGGCAAAATGAGAAAGGGACATAAATGTTGTGGAACATTTTGAGACAGTTTCATATTTTTTCCCCGATATAAAATTAATGAAGCTAAAACAAAGGCAATAGAGGTAAATTATGTACCCACACATGAATTGTTCCAACAATATCCATATTTATGTTGACATGATAAAATTAAATATTTAGTAGTATGGATTAAAAATGATTCCGATGTTGCAGCTAAGGATATGTGGGAAGAGACTAATCAACAATTAATACAAAAACTGAGAAAATGGAAGCTCTGTTATATGGATATCAATAGTAAGATGCAAGCAGTTAAAATGTTTTTAGTCCCTTTATTCTTGTACATAGGTCAGCCATATCAACCACAGAAGTTTTGGATAGGAATTAATAAACAGCTGAAAGATTTTATCTGGGAGGGGAAGATGGCAAGAGTCAGGTCGGAAAAGCTGATTTAGAAAAAGGCGTTTTGGGCTTAACAGATTTGAAGGGTTATTTCAGAGCTACACAATTAAGGCTCTTGTACATAGTAGAAGCAGAAACCTATAATTAAAAGTTGAAAGGAATGATGAAACTGGGGAAGCTCCAGAAACTGAGAATGGGATTTTGGATGCAGACCTTTAAGGAGAGTAATCATGCAGAATGTATTAATAAATTAGCAGATAGTGTTCCAAGACCTAAGCCAGCATGGGAATGGAGGAAGGAGATTCTGCCAATAGGGATGACTGCAATTAGGAATACAAACTGTAAGCAAGACTGGGATGGAATTTATTAGAGAGAACTGGCAAAGGAACCAAGGTATTGGAAGCAAATAACTAGATAGGTAAAAGTAATAAAATGGCAAGACGCCGGGTATTTGGACTACAGTTTTAGACATTGCTTTCCCTATCGAGAATTGATATTGGAGAATAGGCAGAGAAGGAAATGGGGTGGGAGGGGGTCCTAAATTAAAAACAGCACTAATGGTTTTTAGTAGCATCCAGAACAGAAGCTGCCGTTAAAGGAATAATTAGTAGGGCATATAAAATATTGCATGATAACTATAAGAATTAATCAGAGGATGTTTGAAAGGATTGGGAAAAGATTTTGGAAAGCAATTCACAAAAAATATGGGGAATATATGTTTGCCTCCCAAATATGCAACAAAATCTAGAAGATGTAAGATTTATTTGCTTGGAAATGTTTTTGTAGATAATTTTATAACCCAAGTAGACCCCAGAGAATTGTTCTCAGCTATACAGCAAATGTTGGAAGTGTGATGGGCAAGAAAGAGGTATTTGGGAACAAATTTTCTGTGGATGTAATGAGCTGGCAGACTTCAGATTCCCTACATACTGCTCTGTTGGAGATGCTAGTTGAGCATATTGGTGCAACTAGGGACGTGATTTTTTTGAGTTATGATACAGAATTAAAATTGCTAAGATGTAGGCCTTTCTGAGTCTAATTATCGTGGCTGCCAAAAAAGCAATTAGAAAATGGAAATCAAAGTCTAAACCAACTGCACTAGATGTAGTGAATGTAATAGAGGTAAAATAACTGGAATTGGGATCTTTAAAGAGGGTGGGGACAAATTCCGTAGGAAAAATGGGAATAGTGACAACGATGCATACAGCGGAGGAATGAGGTTTTAAACAATACTATATCATTGGAGATAGCAGAATTATTCAAATCTCGAATCATGACCCAAACAGCAATACCTAGTCACCACTCTGGTGTAAAACCTGGTATAAACAAATAAAATCACTCAAACCCCAAAGCCCTTCTCTACGTTCAGCTTAAAAATAAATGTCCTCAAAAATACATTCCATTATCAAAAATAAGATAATTTTTCCAAATTTAATATCACCTCATCTAGAAAACACACTTGATTTACTACAGCCAGTACATCTTAACCCAAACTTAAAATGCATTTAATAATTTACTTATTTTTTTAGTACATTCAATAAACATTTTAACAGGCAGCCACACCACGGTGGCAACCAGTACCCTACCCATTAGAGCCTACGACACCTACCAGTGCAACACCACCAATGCGATCTATTTAGCAAAATGCTCCCACTGTGAAGCATTCTATGTAGGGATGACCACCAGGAGATTCTC